>NW_016807466.1:1386114-1415988 GCF_001698545.2 Rhinopithecus bieti | reverse complement strand
AAGGAAGGAAGGAAGGAAAGAAGGAAGGAAGGAAGGAAGGAAGGAAGGGAGGGAGGGGAGGGAGGGAGCAGAGGGGAGGATTTCAAAAGGAAACAAGAGTCACTGGTTCTGTGACAAGAATACAAAGCAAGAGAATGCTCCTGAGAGGTTTCAGGAGCTTCGGGGGATCTCAATTGTGTATGTTTCCTCCCTTCCCCTCTCCCTCTCTCCCTTCTTTCTGTCCTTCCCTCCCTCCACCCATCTCAGATGTAAGTAAAAATTCACAGATTGATGGAGAAGAGCGATCTGCAGCCCTGCCTGCTCAGCATTGCCTTCCTGTCCTCTCTACCACCTGGCAAGTGATAGTTGCCTATAAATATTTGATGAATGAATGAATGATGCAGAATAAGAAGCAACATACATGTCTAAAATAGGGAAATGGGCCAGGCATGGTAGCTGATGCCTGTAAACCCAGCCTTTTTGGATACTGAGGCAGGTGGATCACTCGAGGTCAGGAATTCGAGCCCAACCTGGCCAACATGGTGGAACCCCATCTCTACTAAAAATACAAAAATTAGCTGGGTGTTGTGGTGGGCGCCTGTAATCCCAGCTACTCGGGAGGCTGAGGCAGGAGAATCACTTGAGCCAGGGAGGCGGAGGTTGTAGTGAGCTGAGGTCATACCAGTGCACTCCACTCTGGGTGACAGAGCGAGACTTTCTCAAAAAAAATAAAATAGGGAAATGGTTAAGCAAAGAGTAAGCTATTAACATTTAAATATTATACAACCATTATAAATCAAGTTTTCAGGAGCATTTGCAGTCTTACAAACCCCAACGATGGGGAAATGAAGACGATGTGACCACAAGCCCTTATCACTCTCTCTGCAAAGTGGCCTTCTCTATTCACCAAAACAGCATGATGACTTCAAAGAGGTCTGAGCAGCAAGAGGGGAATAGGTGGTGATACCACAGAAAAGCAAGCCTGAGGGGATATTTCCAGGAGGACTGAGGCACCCATGGATGTCAAGTAATTTATATGCACAGGGGATGGGTTGTGAGCAAGCCTCTGCCTTGGCCATACCTTTGAGATTTTTTTTTTTCCTGAGTGAAACCCAGATAATTACAATAAGAGCCTAAGAGATGGTTAGCTATGGATACGGAGAACTACTTCAGCTTTCTAGAAGCAGGACCGACTTTATCCCGACCCCCACGAAATATTTTCTTTTAAATCCCTGTTTCCTGACATCTGGCATTTGAGCCATCAATGGCACGTCAGACGGTGTTGGTTGGTGGTCACGTATCTTCTAAGTTTAGTATTAAGTTGCTTGCATAACTATGCTTCAACTCATAACATCAAGCTTCTAGTTATTGTACTAATATACACGTATCTTAAAAAAATGAGACATTTAATACGTGATAAAACAAGTAATACAAAGAAACTGGCAAAAATTACAACAGTGGCCATGGGTCACCAAAACATCATTGAAGTTTTAAACGGTCATTTTTAGATGCAGAAGAAAATCATTGCATGGATTGGGGAGAGTTTGATACGCGCTTCCCCAAGAAATAACAAAGATCCAGTTGTTACAATGCAGGCCCGTCTTTTTGAAGCTAAGAAGACGCCTGTGAATGTTCTCACATACAAAAAGGACAGAGATCAAACATTAGGAAACACGTGTAGACAAAGGCAAACATGGGACAGAATGCTCAAGTGCATCCCGTCTCCATTTAGGGGAAAAGTACGCTAAGAATATGGACGTGAATTTTATATTTAGGCTGCACTCATGATCCTTCAAAAATGTGCACAATGTGATACACTCTATTTCAGGTCTCCTTTGGAACTATGATGCAATGCAGCAAAATAAGGGAGGCTTAAATTACCCAGCAATTTAAGCAGGGCTAATAAAGACGCAGGCCCCAACTTGCACATGTGTGTCTTCCAAATGACTCAGCACCCAGCCCCACCGTAACCCCTAAGTCTCCATTCCTAACAATGATGGAAAGGGGATTCCCGATGATAAAAAGGATTTTCGTTAAAATATAATATTCTTATCGAGAAGAAAAGTTTTAGGCAGTTGGCTCAGAAAGGGAGAAAGTGGGGAAAGTTGAGAGGGAAGGAAGAAGACAGCTAGCCAGGTAACAGATGCAAAGTCAAGCATCAGTGGGTTTAATCAGATGCAGTCAATTACTGAAATAAACAATAGTGAATGTTTCTAGACCTTCCATTTTTAAAGAGAAGGTAGAATAGTAGAGGTCTGTCTAACAGCAACTTATTTAGCATTTTAAACACTGAATTTTAAGACCTATTTTCTTTTATCTCATAGGAATAAATATGATTCTAGTCTGCGGCCAGCAGTGAACCACCACTGCATTGCAAGGAGGTCTGAATCTGCCCAGTGTATCTTCCCTTATCATTGTTAGATGTTTTTACTTGCCTTAAACTTCTTCAATTTCCAGCCACAAAGGAGAAGCTTGTTTGAAATAACAAATAATTCTGTTTGCTTTTCATAAAACCAGACAGATGCTTCCAGGTCATTCACATGTTAGTGTGAATTACTTCAATCAGGCTGCTTTCCTGTTTCACACTTAGCTGAGAAGGTCCCCTCAGGTTCCTGCTCCTGCCTGGAGGCGGAATAGAGCCCTGGCTAAGGCTCAGACTCAAGGTTCTCATTGCCTACACTGGGTTCCCATCTTGCTGCACCTCAGAACAAGAAGTATTATTAGTTTCTTAGTTTGTAAAACGAAGACAGTAGCATCTACTTTCCACAGTGTTTGACACTCCTGGTAAGAGCATGATATGTGTTTGCTCTTGGCTTTACAAAACAGACAACATAAAAAGGGGAAGCTTTAAACAGGGTAATACCTATTTTTACCTATCAAATCAATTAAGTATGTAATAATACCAAAAAATGTTGGTAATAACTAGGTTAAACAGCATGCTAATAGGCTATGGTTATGGGGTGTGCAGGGGTAGAATCAGTTCAAAAAGCAACATAAAATCCATTCACGAAGTATAAAGATGCTCATATCTTCTGACCCTGAAATAATACTTTTTGGCATTCAGTCCAAGGAAATATTCAAAACTGTAAACAAAGGCTTGAGTATAAGAAATTCTCTGTGACATTATTCATAATAATCGTAAGGGAGAAAGATAAAAAAACTTCAACATTAACAGAGGTGATAACTTTTGGTACAACAGAACATTATGAAATCATTATATGTAATTTCTCAAAATGATTCATGGCATGGTAAAATGTTCACATTTTGATACCAAGTAAAAACTTACAGGATAAATTTCAAAAATTCACTATGCATCGAATACTGGAAGCTTTTCCTCTGTCTGCCTCTTTCTCTCTCTACACACACACACACACACACACACACACACACACACACACACACACACATACATCCCAAAAGAGAAATATCGAAATGTTTTAAACAGTGATTATTTGGGGTGATGAGCAGCTAATGGGTGATTTTGCTTTTGCATGTGTTTCTCAATATTTTAAATGATCATATGTTGCTTTTCTAGACAGATTTAAAATGGGTTAAAAGGGAGGTGTGTGTATGTGTGTCTGTGTGTGTGTTTGTGTGTGTGTATGTCTACGTCTAGCGGGAAGCATTGAGAAGAGAAAATGAAAATGTGAAACAAGTCACCAAAGTGCTGTATACTCTGGAATAACTGGAAATTGCTCACTGGCTTAACAATCTTTACTATTTCATATACTTTCAGTGGAAGACGAAGGACCATTGGGAGTGAGGGTTAACGTGACCCATAGGCCTATTCTTTTTTTTTTTTTTTTTTTTGAGATGGAGTCTTTCTCTGTCGCCCAGGCTGGAGCGCAGTGGCGTGATCTCGGCTCACTGCAACCTCTGCCTTCAGGGTTCAAGCAGTTGTCCTGCCTCAGCCTCCTGAGTAGCTGGGATTATAGATGTGCACCTCCACACTCAGCTAATTTTTGTATTTTTAGTAGAGACGGGGTTTCACCACGTTGGCCAGGCTGGTCTCGAACTCCTGACTTTGTGCTCTGCCCACCTCGGCCTCCCAAAGTGCTGTGATTACAGGTGTGAGCCACCGCGCCCGGTTGAGGCCGATTCTTTTGCCTTTGGGTGAGAAAAAGACGAGGCCCAAGGAGGCTTGAGTACTAATTTCCAAATAAAACATGGGCAGGATTGACTCCCAGTTATACAATCTCAAGTAAAAGAACTTACAATAATCACAAGACAACTTGGCCACCAACTGCAAACCATCCAGCGCATAATCTGTTCTTGATTAGCTGCAAAGAACGAGGCAATTGGCAATTCAAACTCCTCATTAGAACATATTATGGCAAGGCACCTCTGGAAAAGAGTGTCAGGCACTCCTGAGTAGCAGCAATTTGGGCAGAGGAAAGACCCGCTTACTTCTCCCAGAGAGCAAGTAACTCATCCATCCAAAACCAGTAAGAGTGAGAGAGAGTCCTCCAGGGCTGCCTGGACTTCTTCAGCAGCCTCTTCCTTGGTTTCTCCACTTCCACTTTTGCCCCCTACTGTCCGTTCCCTGAATAGCACCCAGAATATTTTGAAAAGGCAAACACAGTCCTATACAGCTTCACCACATTTCAGTTCAGTAACTACAGGCTGCGTATAGGATGCTGGTCCCATAAGATGTTAATGCAGTATTTTTACAGTACCTTTTCTATGGTTAGCTATATTGAGGTGCAGGGATACTGGCCATGATGTTACAAGTGCTTACCATATTCAGTACACTAACATGCTAGGTTTGCAGCCTAGGTGCAATAAGCTAAACCACCTAGCCTAGATGTGTCGTAGGCTACTGCATGTGGGTTTGAGTACACTCTGATGTTTGCACAAAGACAAGATTGCCTAACAGTTTGTTTCTCAGAATGGTGTCCCTGCCATTAAGTGATGCATGACTGTACTGAAGTGCTTCTGACTTAACAAAATCTCCCCATTGAATGTTTAACTAATTAATTTATTTTTGAGACAGGGTCTCACTCTGTTGTCCCAGCTGGAGTGCAGTGGCACAATCTCAGCTCACTGCAGCCTCCGCTTCGCAGGTTCAATAAATCCTCCCACCTCAGTCTCCCAAATAGCTGGGACTACAGACACGCACCATCACAACCAGCTAATTTTTTGCATTTTTAGTGAACACAGGGTTTTGCCATGTTGGCCAGGCTGGTCTCGAACTCCTGACCTCAAGTGATCTGCCCGCCTTGGCCTTCCAAAGTGCTGGGATTACAGGCACGAGCCATCGTGCCTGGCTTCCCATTTTATGTTATTATTTTTTAAAACTTTTGGTCGAGATGGAGTCTCACTCAGTTGCCCAGGCTGGAGTGCAGTAGTGCGACCTTGGCTCACTGCAACCTCCACCTACCAGGTTCAAGCGATTCTCTTGCCTCAGCCTATCGAGTAACTGGGATTACAGGTGCACACCACCACACCTGGTTAATTTTTTGTATTTTTAGTAGAGACAGGGTTTTGCCATGTTGGCCACGCTGGTCTTGAACTGCTGACCCCAAGTGATTTGTCTACCTTGACCTCCCAAAGTGCACGAGCCACACTGTGCCCAGCTCCCCATTGCATTTAATAGGCAGCACTCAGACTCTTCGTAGTGGGAGTTACTCTCCCCCACTTGGAGTCTCTTCAGGTATGCTGGCCTCCTCGCTACCCCCCTGGCTCACCCTCTTGAACCTTACTTTTGTTTTGGGGAGTTTTTTTGGTCTCAGTGGCCCTTTTCAACATGATCTTCTCTCTCCCTATTGCTCAGTCTTCCAGGCTCCCCCCAACACCCCCCAGGAGTGCTTCCACACCACTCATCCCCAGTCCTAAGTCACCTGCTCAAACAGGCCTTCTCTGAAAACCATTTCCAAAGTTATAATCCCTGTCCCAGTTTCTCTCTGTACTCAGTACATGTTTTATTATTTTTTTGCCATTGTAGCATTTATCATTAGCTAAAACAATTCTTAGTTTTTGTTGACTTTTTTATTGTCAAATATGAAGAACGTAAGCTCGTGATCACAGAACCTCATTATTTTGTATACCATTGTTATGAACTGAACGTGCCCTCCGAATTCATACGTGGAAACCCTAACCCCCGATGTGATGGTGTTCAGAGATGGGGCTTTGGGGAGGTGATTAGATTCAGATGAGGGCATGAGGTGTATTAGGCTGTTCTGTTCTTGCATTGCTGCAAAGAAATACCTGAGACTGAGTTATTTATCAAGAAAAGAGGTTTAATGGTCTCAGAGTTGCACTGGTTGTACAGCAAACATAATGCAGGTATCTGCTCGGCTTCTAGCAAAGCCTCATGGGACTTTCATCATGGCGGAAAGTGACGCAAGAGCGGAGGCATCACGTGACGAAAGCAGGAGCGAGGGGGCGAGAGCGTGGGGTAAGATGCCACACACTTTAAAACCACCAGATCTCCTGAGAACTCACTCACTGTCATGAAGACAGCACCAAGCCATGAGGAACCCATCCCCATGATCCAGAGACCTCTCACCAGGCCCCACCTCCAGCATTGGGAGTTATAGTTCAACATGAGATTTAAGTGGGGACAAACATCCAAACTATACCAAAGGTAATCCCTCCTGATGAAATGAGTGTCCTTATCAGAAAAGCTACCTGGCCAGGCATAGTGGCTCACGCCTGTCATCCCAGAACATTGGGAGGCCAAGGCGGGCAGATCACCTGAGGTCAGGAGTTTGAGACCAGCCTGGTCAACATGGCGAAGTGTCCTCTCTACTAAAAATACAAAAATTAGCCAGGCGTGGTGGTGAGTACCTGTTACTTGGGAGGCTGAGGCAGGAGAATCGCTTGAACTCGGGAGACGGAGGACACAGTGAGCCAAGATCGTGCCACTGCACTCCAGCCCGGGTGACGGAGCAAGACTCCGTCTACACAATAAATAAATAAATTAATTAATTAATTAAAGAAAGAAAATACATCTTCCCTCCACACCCACTTCTTTCCTCTCCCCCTCTCTTTCTCTCTGCCAAGGGAAGACACAGGGAAAAGGCCGCTGTCCATAAGCCACAGAGACTACAGGATAATTAGACCATCCTAGGACCCTGATCTCACTTGCAGTATCCAGATCTGCAAGAGAAAAGATTTCTGTTGTCTAAGCCACCCTGTCTATGGCACTTTGCTATGGTAACCAGAGTAGACTAAGACAACTACTGCACCCTTAGTGCCCAGAACAGAGTCTAGCCTTTATTAGTAATTCAATAAATATTGGTAGAACAAAGTATCTGGGGGCCTATTATACTCATTTCAAGGCAAAAAGAATGGGTCTGGCCCACTTTGAAGTCCAGAGGCTCTGGTCTGAAAACCACAAATGGATTCCACAAATAACTGCTTGGTAGGATTGAGTTATGGAAAGTGGAAAGTGTTGGACTCTTGGCTGGATGGATCTTCCTGTGGGAAGGTGGACTGGGGGTAAATGTCTCAAACAGTTATGTATCAATTTTCTTCTATCCTTTCTCATCAACTTTTTACCCTCTACATGCTTTAAAGTTTGGACCAGGGCTGGCAAATGACAGCCGAAGGGTCAAATCTGCCCCACTGTCTGTTTTGATATAGCCAAGAGCTAAGAATCATTGTTTACATTTTTTCTTTAAGTTGAGAAAATCCAAAGAAAATAAGATTGCATGACACATGAAAATTATATGAAATTCAAATTCCAGTGTCCATAAATCAAATTTTATTGGAATACAACCACATTTATTTGTTTGCATGTGGCCACTTTCATGCTGTAATACCAGATTTGAATAGTTGGGGCAGAGATTACATGGTCAGCAAAGACTAACATACTTAGCTTTTGGCCTTTACAGAAAAACTAGCTCAGAGACTTAACTTTGTGAGTTCGAGCAAGACACTGGACTCCTGTGAGCCACCCCAGACCTGTCGTTGTAAGCTGGAGATGACTGGGTTTGCTTTGCACCTTCTCAGTTAATCGTAAGACCTTGGAGGCCCTCAAGAACTACGAATGCTACTCATTTGTTTTTGCTTTAGTGCCCATAAGCTTTCCTTGCATTCACCAATTTTGTTTTGTCTTCTGTCCAGTTCTCTCCTTTCTTGCTTCACATTTACCTTGTCTTTTTGAAGGAACACAGCTTAGTGGCTAAATGCTCGAGGTCTGGAGTTCAGCAGCCTAGCTCATCAGTTTATAAGCTTCCTTTCCTTTGCTACAAAGAGGGTAGTCATTTTGTTTAAGACCGCTGTATGGGCCGGGCGCGGTGGCTCAAGCCTGTAATCCCAGCACTTTGGGAGGCCGAGACGGACGGATCATGAGGTCAGGAGATCGAGACCATCCTGGCTAATACGGTGAAACCCCGTCTCTACTAAAATACAAAAAACTAGCCGGGCGACGAGGTGGGCGCCTGTAGTCCCAGCTACTCGGGAGGCTGAGACAGGAGAATGGCGTGAACCCGGGAGGCGGAGCTTGCAGTGAGCTGAGATCCGGCCACTGCACTCCAGCCTGGGCGGCAGAGCAAGACTCCGTCAAAAAAAAAAAAAAAGACCGCTGTATGAAACAGGGCAACAATGACAAATGCAAAAAGCACAGTGTCTAGCTGGAAGGGTGTTAGGTTTGATGGGGCTGAAGATATAACAAAACCCCCAAGTTCCTTCTGTGTCTCATTTCCCCTTTCAGTCATATCACTCCTTTCTTCTACTTCAATATATATGAATTTTTTTTTTTTTTTTTTTTGGAAATGATTGCTCTTGTTTGCCAGGCTGGAGGCGCAATGGCCGATCCTCAGCTCACCGCAACCTCCGCCTTCCAGGTTCAAGCAATTCTCCTGCCTCAGCCTCCCTCGCAAATAGCTGGAACTACAGGCATCTGCTACCACACCCAGCTAATGTTTGTATTTTTAGTAGAGATGGGGTTTCACCACATTGGCCAGGCTGGTCTCGAACTCCTGACCTCACGTAATCCACCTGCCTTGATTACAGGCATCAGCCACTGTGCCCTGCCTCCATCTACTTCTATATCACTACTTTTAGCTCAGCCATCCTCTTTCATTATGGAGCTGTGGTCCTCAGTCCTGCCTGAACCCAAATCACCCAAGGAACTATAATACTCTAAGTACCCTGGCTCCAAACCCACAAACACTGGTTTAAATTGGTCTCTTTTGGGATCTAGGCATCAGGAGTGGTTAAAACTCTCCAAGGAGCCCTGCTACCCAGCCAGGGTTGAGAATCAATGGCTTCTGGTCTCCTGCTGATTCCTGAGAGCATCAGAATTCTGGGGCTTCTCAGGGCCCATGCATGTCTACCTGAAGGGCCAAACAGGTCTTTCAAAGCATCTTCAACTCCCCTGTGCTTCCTGGGTACCAAGGATGTGTGCCTAGTACCTTCCTGGTGCTGAATATCCTGAGCAAAGTAACTCACGACTTCTGCTATTAAGTGCCTCAGACACTAACAGAGAAGAACTACACATAAAGTAAAGTATGCACAATAGCATTTAGTTTCTCATTTGCTGAGTGCCTCACCAAGTAATAAGGGCTATTCAGAGGTTGTGGACAGACTCGGAGAGACTAGAGGAGAAAACAATCATTCCACCTGCAGAGGCCGCAGAAGTCTGCACAAACTACTTTCCTATCACCCTCTAACACTTCCTAGAGTAAATGGAGGTCCCAGAGATTGTACTCTCTTGTCCAATGGCATTGAACTGCAGGCCTCTCCACACAGGCTGTGGCTTTCAAATAAGAACACAATTGTTCCCTCTTGTCCTGTCTCTGACACCACCATCTCTGATACCCCATCTCTGAGTCAGCCTCATTTCCAGCACTAACTTAGAAGAAGAATTGGATTTCTGAGCTTACAACTGCCTTTGCAGTAACCCTTCTGCCATCCATGCATGCCAGGCATGATGCCCTCTCCTTGGTGATAACCAAGACACCTGCTAATTACTCAGGACACCTCCACGCCCTCCTTGACAGATTGCAGATGGTAACTGAGACAGCTATCAAAGCTGCAGAGATGAGCCAGAGGCTGCAGTGGCCACAGGGAATCAAAGCTGGACCCAGAATGAGGAGCAATGGTTGTCTCATAAAACGGGGTGCTATGCATGCATGCAAATGTGGCTTATTGCAGTAGAAATAACTCTGATCCACATCTCTGGATATATATCCACATATTTACCTTTCACGTATTGCGGTTTTTCGTTGTCGTATTTTCCAGAAATGATACACCCAGCAAAAGGAAAACAAAGTGAAACTTTCAAAAAAAGTACATGGTTGGTTTTCTCATTGATATGAAAAAAAAAAAATAGACAAATGGATAATCAGGAAAAGACAGAATATTAGGATGATTTAACAACAGCCACCATAAAATGGCGGGCTATGCATGCATGAAGATGTGGCTTAATGCAGTAGAAGTAACTGATTTCCTAAATTTTAATACATAGATCCATATCTATAGATATATGAAAAATATCTATAGAGCCATTTCTATAGATATTTACCTTTTCACTTACTGCCAAGTTTTTCGGTGTCATATTTCCCAGAAATGGTATCCCCAGCAAAAGGAAAACATAGTGAAACCTCCAAAAAGGTCCATAATTGCTTTTCCCATTAATGTGAAAAAGGAACCAACAGAGAAAGGGATAATCAGGAAAAGACAAAACGTTAGGATGATTTAACAACAGCCACCCTACCACCCCTTAACGAATGACTTGCAAAGGCTCTAAATTAGAATCGCTTGGAGGGCTTTTCACACTATAGATGCCCAAAGGGACCTTGCCTCCTGAACAAATGAATCCAAGACTTTGGGGAGAGGGTCTGGATGTCGGTAATGCTTTCAGAGTTCTCCAGGGCATTCTCAGTGTCAGGTTCTCATTATCTTACTTTGTTGGTCTCACCATCCTAGCAGGTTTATACCATGATGATGATGATGCCTATTTTTATCAATAAGAAAAATGATGCTGGGACTGGCAACATGTCAGACAAGTAAAGAACTTAGCAGAGAGAACCTATAGAGCCTGAGTTCTTGAGCCTCATTCTATACTGCCTTTGCACAGGGAGGTCTTTAAAGCATGGATTGATGAAGGAGCAAGAGCTCAGAGCAAAGTTACTGCAGTGAGTTATCTCCTATGCTGATCAAGCGTTCCCTTTGGCAGGGAGATGACAAGGGAGTCATACATTCACTTACTCAACAAGCATCCAACTTTTAACTATTAGGCACCCAAAAGAGGTTGGGCCCCAGGCTAGGACATGGAGGACACATTTTGCTGCCCTGATGTCTGGACATCACGACAGTAGTAGTGATGACAATGATATAACCACAAGCCAACTTTTATTGAGAACCCACCATTCATCAGTTCCACTTTATACATCATATACTGTCGCCTTTAATGCCCAGAACTATTCCACAAAGTTGAAAGCTAAGGCTCAGAGAAGCTAAGGGACTTACCCAAATTCACGCAGACAAAACAAGCAAGAGCTGCAGCTGGAGCGCTGGTGGGTTGGCTCTCTGAATATGTGTCCTACAGAGGAAGTCCTGACTGGATGCCATTGTCCCTCCAAATTCTTTTATATCCATTTTGGGCCATTTTTCAGGTGGAGTCACACAGGCCAAGGGAGGCTTCGGAGAAACTTCCACCATACCCTGAAGACACTCAAATTCTTTGCCATGAACTTTCTTGATCCTTGAAAGGGCCATTGGTGTTTGACCAGAGCCTAGCATTCACCAAAATGATGGGTCCAACCCCAGTGACTGCATCAGAACTCCCCCAGGCCTTTATTAGATAGGGGTTCCATAACTCTTGCACTTGGGGTTCATGGAAAAGCAATTTTTCCATTTGGTCTTTCCAAGGACCCTGCCGTTCGCCAGCCTAGGGAAACAGTCCATGTGTGTTCTACCCTGAGGTTTGTAAAAACCTTTGGAATCCTTCAGGATTGAGTGGAAACCACTCTCGTTAGAACATTAGAGAAACTTAAAAAAAAAATCAATAAAGTAATGGACTATAACACCCAACGTGCCCTTTAGCCAGACTCTGTTGTCTTACCTACATAGAGTCTCTACACGACACATAATGGAGATACGATGAGTTATTCCCTGAAGATGCAGCCTTGGAGATCCAGACAGACCAGAAGCAGTTAACAGGGGAAACAGTACATCAATATGCACGACAAAAAAATCAAAGAGTGCCTTATCACCCAGGATAAAACAGTTTGGTAGTTTTGCGGGTGATTTTTGGTTAACGCTTTTTGTTTCTTTCTTTCATTTTGTTTTCTTGCTTAATTTTGTAAGAGAGTCATTTAATAACATTTTAACAAAACACACACTGTATTATTTCACCTGTTAACTCAAACCAGGAGTGAAGCATGTCTGGATATCATCTGGCAAGTCTAAATCAACAGCTAAATAAAATACAGCTTTATTTCTCCTATATACAACAACTTTATGCTAACAGCATGTGATTCCATAATGATATGAAAGTCTTGATTTGATTTCTGGACAAAAATGTTATTCATTACCTCCTCTAAGCCCTCATGTTTAAGGGTCCATATGCACAATGTATGGTTATATATTTACAGAAACAAAACACTAAATAGTCTCTGTTCTTATGGAGCTTATAAATGATGACAAAAGACAAGTCACACATTGCACAAAAGCATTGGGAACAATTACTTGAGCCTGAAATCACTAAATCAGGGAGGGGAGGGATAATGACAGTATAAATTGGCAGGCATTCATTTATCCCAGAATTATTTACCAAGTGCCTACAATATATTAGGCACCTAATACACCAGGTATACTAGATGCTTATTACACACACATAAAATTATCCTTCCCAGAGAAAAGGTAGTTTTTTAAGAAAACATTTCCCTTCCTCCTAATTAACTCACCAGCTACTGAAAAAGCACGTGGCATTGTAACTACAAGTTCATGGCTAAGTGAGTGATGTATAAGCATCAGAAAACGGTCACCTCTCAAGTTAGTGATAAAATTTCAAAAGCTATAGCCTTCTTTATTAGAAATAATAAAAAATATAGAGAAATTGTTGGAGTTGAAACTACGTTTTACCTTAATCCTTCTTTGTTTTTTAACATTGGAGATTTATACTATCTCTGTTTCTCTCAGTAAATGATGTTCCCAATGTTCACAGCAGTATTTGTATCACCATTAAATGCAAATGGCTGCAGTATTTTATGCAATGGCATGAACTCTACAGGGGTCTTACTCATTAAATAAAAAGTTCCTGCCCTAGGAATATCTTATATGTGATGTGTGCTGAACGACGGGAACCCACTCGCTTTTGGTTAAAGATAATTTACATGTGTGCGCCTGAGAGGGGAAGGTGTTTCCATAGGGTTTAGCCTCTCTTTGCAGTTGCTTTCCTACTAGCAAAAGACTTCCTTCCTTCAGTTTAATTGTATAGCATCAAAGAGAAAGCCCTTACTCAAGTGATAACTTCATAGTGTGATGGTGGAGGAGAGGTCATCTGGTGTCAACAGCTTCTCTCCAGGTGACAGATTGATGGACATGGTCAACCAGGTTAAATTGCTTCTCGGGGACTTTTCATAAAGTAGCTTTGTTTCATTTTAGCTACTAGTTTTCTCAAAGGTAGAGGTGATCACTAGTTTGAAGAGGGGCAAGAGGTGAGGGAATACAAGTGCTTGGAAAGGTGTGCAATATGTCATAGGTGAAACACGGTCCATCTTTATTCCATCTAAAAACTTCACTTCATGGGAAACCAGAGGACCATTGCAAACTTTTAATGTTCTCCTTTCCCAGGGGCCCTAATAATTTTAAATCAGGGTCTCTTACTTGTAAATTCAAAGCCTGAAATGACATCAGTTAGAGGAACCCTTTCTCGGTTCAAAGTCAGCAGTAGTTGCAGCAACTAATAAAGTTGAGGTTAGTAATGGGGAGACAAATGAGATTAAATGGCTCTAATAGAACAGCAACCATGACCTTTGCAGTGCATTTGAAATTCAGCCATCATGTTAGTAAAATAATATAGTACGGGATGGATATTATTTTGCTCATATGATATATAGATCTCTAATATGAATCTCATACTTATGAGTAAATTACAGACGCATCAGTACTCATACATTTTTACGTGCATGTACAACAATATTTCATAATCTACTTGCAGTAATTCGCCTCCCCCCTTGACACAGACAGAGAGAGGGGGTTTAGGAGAATACAGAAGACGAAACAGGCAAATAACGCCCACAGCGAAACAGAATGTGAAATCTTCCCAAGTTGAGTGTATTTAGACATGAATCTCAAATGTCCAGTCAATAAATACAACCAATATTATTTATTATCATTTTCACTCATTTTAATGTATAAAATATGGAGACTGAATAAATTAAAGTGACTAGAATAATTAATAAGAAGGACATTGAACTGAAAATATAATTAAGATCTTCATGGTGTGCATGCATGCCTCTCTGTACATGGCACATTGTTAACCATACGTAAAGCTCTCCAGGATAAAATAGTCAAGAAATTACGGTTGGTACCTCTGGAAGCGGTGAATTATAAAAAAGGCATTTTCATGAACAGAATACGGCCAACTGAATTTTATTTTTCAGTGCAGTGATCTTTGCCTAAAGCTACCAGTTCTGCTGATTGCATTGAACATCTCAAATGTCAGGGTTTTGTCGATACAGAATTCCTTCATTAGGCTCTGTTCAGCTTTCTTTCCCCCTCTCCTCCCTTGAAAGTAGGAGATACGAAGATGGAATCTCCCTGTAACCAAATCATTCCCTGCCCAAAGAGTAACAGAATCCAGCCAGAATGCAGGGACTTTCAATTTAATTTCCTGAGCTAACTGCTTGCTATCAACGATGATAGCTCTTGCAGCCCTCAAATCTTCCATTCGAATCTGCAGAGTTCTGCTGAAATTCTAACACAGGCAACATCTATGCAGAACAGAGCAAGGGAGAGATTTCCTGGCCACAAAGGAATGAACACTGGACCCAAGGATGGGTACAGAGGAGAGTTGGGAGTAAAAGCTCACTTTGGAAGAGGAGTTCTTGAGAGGGGGCTCTTGGTAGGTGTGGATAAGCACGGGTGGGCAAGGGTGGCCTGGGATGGGAGACAGTGGGGTCTCTACTGGACAAAGCATGGGCTATCGGCTCATTAGGCAGGTGAAAGCCAGGGGGTATGGCTTTCTGACAGCCATACCAGTCCAGCTCCCAGCGGCTGCTGTTTCACAGTTTGCAATCACTACATTTGCCATACAGTGACTTCAGAAATAAAAGAGGGAAGATAGAGGGGCAGCAAGTCTCATGAGGTTGCATGTAATTTTACCCCTAGGTGGTGACCTTTGGGTGGCGGGAAACACACAGGAAGCGTGTGGGTCCAGGGAAAGAAATGATACTCTTACTTCCTCCCAGTCAGGAATCGCACTCTGCTGGGGATTACAGCATGACCCCGGGGATGGGAAGATGTTAGCGATTAAGTATTAATGAGATTTTCTGATAGAGAAACAGTTGGACCGGAAAGGGTTTTCCGAAGGCAATTTCGTTCCGTTTCACAACTATTTACGGAAGGACCACGGCATGCAAAGCCCAGCTCTAGACACACACAGGAAATGAAATTATACAGCTTCCCATTCTCAAGGAGGGTCCAATCCGAGGGGAGAGGAGACAGGACAAGAACGAATAACAGGGAATGCCAGCCATTGCACATGCCACAGGAAAAACAGAAAGGCTGTTTCCCATGTGGTCAGGGAGAGAGCCTTGGGTAGCTTTCTCGGGTATGATGGCCCTTCAGATGCCCTAGTGGGGATAGGGAAGTGACGGGTATCCACCAAGGAAAAGATGTGTGGGTAGAACGTTGAGAGAGCCGGTGACTCTGGCCCAAGATTCTAAGTGAAATGCAACTCATAGGACAACCATGTTACTGACATTTAGTGCCAGTGAACATGGCCCCGGGCCTTCTTCTCAACGAGAGAGGGGGAGCGATTATTTACCCTAAAGGGGTGAAAATAGATTCTTAGTTGCAAGAGGGTAAGAGATTTTAGATATTACTTTGGTTTGTGGCCATCCAGAGGGCCACCAGACATCAACACACACACGGGTACACGGTATAAACAGATATAGAGTGTATCTGTGGTATTAAAAATTAATGAGGGAAGGGGAATGGTGATTAGGAAGGGGGAAAAAAGGTCTAAAAAGGCTTCTTGGTGGAAGGTCAGCAACAATGCCATAAAAGATTGAGACAAACTAGTGTAGGCTTTTCTCGTGACAGCCACCTTTGTCTTTCAAAGATACTGAAAACGAATCTGACGCCAAACCTCAGAACTTCTGGCAGGCAAGGTGGCTTCCCCAGAGATCTGCTTGCTGACTGTGGAGGTAGGGCTTAACCTCTCTCCCCTCCAGGGCTCCAAAGGCCTGGCTTTTGGGAACATGGGTTACAGAGCTAGAAGGCAAGGGAGTAGAGAGGACAGCCAACTTCATACCACCCCCAGCTTCTTGCCTCCACTGAAAATAGGTCACAGATTTACATTTTATGTATTTATTTTTAACAGTGTATTTTAGAAGCTCACCACTCCCTATTAAAAATGAACGATGACTTTAACAGTGTATTTTAATTCCAAATTACAAAGGCAGTATGTATTCATTATGGAAATTTGGGAAATGCAAATAAGACAAAAGGAGACAATAAACTAACACCAACACACATAATCACCCCATCCCAAAGTGAACACTTTATGATCTTATTATACTTCCTCTAGACTAGTGCTATCCAATAAGGTAACTGAAAGCCATATGTGGCTACTGAACACAGGAAATGTGGCTGATTCAAACTGAGATGTGCTGTCAGTATAAAAATGTACACTGAATTTTCAAGATTTAGCCCAAAAAATGTAAAATATATTGTTAATATTTCTATATTGATGATGTATTGAAATATGTTGGATATGTTAGGTTAATTAACATTTATTAAAACAGATATTTCATACTTTTTTATTTTTTTAATTCAACGACTAGCAAAATTACTTTGCAGATGTGACTTGCATTTTATTTCTACTGAACAGTGCTTATCCAGACCTTGCTTAGGGATACATCCATGCATGCACAAATATAACATGCTTTAAAAACAGGTAATATGGCGCAGATTCTTTTGCAAAATCTCTTTTACACTAAATATAAGCTAGACATCTTGCCATGGCAATATATTTTCACTTATTTTTCAAGTGCATGTTTAAACATTAAATAATGTTGTATTATGTGGCTATAACAAAATGTTATTAAACCAATCCCCTATCAGTGGATACTTATATTGTTACCAAGTAGTCACTATTATTACAACTCTGCAATGAACATCCTTTTAACTAAATCTTCTTGTACACAAAGTTTCCACAGTAGCGTGGCAGAATGGAAACAGCACAGAGTTTAAGGTCAGGCAATTTTTGGTTCCTATCAAGTCTCAGGCTTTAACCAGCTGTTTATCACTAAGCAAGTCCTATCTCTACCCTCAGCCTCATTGTCTAAAATAGAAACAATCTTTCTATTTTTCAACAGTGTTGCAAAGATCAGAGATGGTGTAAATTTTGGCACATTGAGGATATTCCCTAAATAATAGCTAATGTTAATATTATGAATAAAATATTAAAAACACTACTGTTATAAAGTTCCAAAATTATACACACTCAGAACACAACAGGAAATAAAACTAAAGCAACTGTGGAAAACATCTTCTTATTAAAGGTTGAGCCATTAATGAGTGAACTGAAACTTGAAATCTCTAGATAAATGATGGTACAATATTTATTGACCACGTTCTTGAAAAAATTTATACCTATTTCAGACCAAAATCCCTCATTCTAAATGTCCAGTCTTTTTCTTCTTCTTCAACCTTGTATGAAATACAACATAAAGTACCCCTCTAGGTATGAGCAATAATGCTTCAGAGACATAATGCCTATAATTTAGTTTTAGGATAATAACAGTTGCAAAAATGATTTGTGAATGTCTTCCTTTTTTTTTTTTTTTTTTTTTTTTTTGAGACGGAGTCTCGCTCTATCACCCAGGCTGGAGTGCTGTGGCCAGATCTCAGATCACTGCAAGCTCCGCCTCCCGGGTTCACGCCATTCTCCTGCCTCAGCCTCCCGGGTAGCTGGGACTACAGGAGCCGACACCTCGCCCGGCTAGTTTTTTGTAGTTTTAGTAGAGATGGGGTTTCACCGTGTTAGCCAGGTTGGTCTCTATCTCCTGACCTCGTAATCCGCCCGTCTCTGCCTCCCAAAGTGCTGGGATTACAGGCTTGAGCCACCGCGCCCGGCCATGTCTTTCTAACTTAGATTTGAAAGGCTTTCACCTCCAATCAGAAGATGAGATTGAAAAGAAAATCTCTACTTTTAAAGTTGCAACACAGCCTCTCTGTTATATACCTGGGAGGTCTTTGGAATACCATGATAAGTTGGCACAGTAAGAGAAATAACAAAATGCCACCTAAAATGGGTATATATTGATAAAAAAAAAAAAAAAAAAAGACAGGAACATGACATTTGGAGTCTTCAGGGACCCCAGTTTGTTTAGTCAGGCCAGTGATACCTTGGCAAAGGAGACTCTGGCTTGGATAATCAAAGAAACGTGATAGATAATCCAATAAACCCGATTAACCTAAGGAGCCCAGGGTGGGTCTTCCTGCTGAATGAGTAATCCAAGAAAAGAGCTAAAGGCAAATGAGTCAAGAATTTCTTTACAGAGTGGTTAATACTATGAGTTCTGGCAGCCAAACAGCTCCTTCTGGGATCCTCGTTTCTCCAACAACGAACTGTGTGATTTTAGGCAAACGATTTCACTTCCTTACTCATTGGTCTCCTCATTGCCAAACAAGGGGGTCACAGGGTTGATGTGAGAATTAAAATAACAGGTGGAAGTAAAGGGCATGCCTAGCACAATAGCACAATGCTCAAAATGAAGTAAACTCTCAAAAACATGTTAGGAGGCTTTACAGCTTCCATCCCTGCTAAGATCATAATGTATTTTAAAGGTAATTCTTCCTTTGCTGTCTCACATTGTAATATTCCCCTTTCTGGATACAAGAGAGCTCCTATATAAAAACTCTTCAGATTCAGGTAATGAACATACAAAATATTAAATCCTCCAATATGCATTTCTCAAGAACTCTCACGTGCAGACCTTGGACTCAGTGTTGGAGACACAAGAAAAAGATTCCTCCCCTTCATGAACTCCCAGTCACAAGGAAGCAGCAAGATAAGTAATGAGAGGTTCCATAGATTGGCACAGAATACCTTGTGGTGATGGAGGAGGGGTTCTAGGCCGCCTAAAAAGCAGGGTAAGGAGAAGTGATGTCAAAGCTTAGGCAAGATGGGCATATAGAAATGAGTTGAGCAAAAAAGGAAAAACAGCAGGAGACGAGAGCATTCAGACAGACGAGACGTCCAGAAATGACTCAGAGGTAAGAGTGCATTTAACGTTTTGCAGACGGTTAGAAAGGAAGTGATGGCAAGGTCAAGGATGTATAGGTAGGCAGACGATTGATCCTGAAGTCTCTCTGGGAACTCAGACTTTACCCTAAGGACAATGAAGAGGGTGAGGGGTTGTCAAGTCGGAAAACACCATGCAAAGCAGTTAGAGTGAAAATGAACCAATGAAGCCCAAGCCTGACAGCTCTCCTCTCTTCCTTGATGCCACTGACATCAACATGAATTTCTGAATAGCTCCACAGAACTGATGGAATGGTTTTTTGATTTGACCCCCAGGAGAACACCTGTGAACGGTGAAGCCACTATGAACCACACGTTCTTTTGTCTTGGTCTTCGCTTCTTCCAAAGAAACAAGAAAGGTGGAGAAGAGATTTTATCCAGCGGAGTCATCAAAATGCAAACAGATTAACCTACATATGTTTGCTGTGTCCAGTGATGCTGTGTTTAAAGGTAATTATAAGAGTGTAAATGAAAAAGATGGAAAAGATGCAGAGCACTCATTTACCCAGAAGGGCTTATTATCAGAAGTTCAAGATGCTGAACTTCCTTTAACATATGTGCATGCTTATTTACAAAGTTTGCAAAATGTGTGTGATTACACACATGCATTTTTGGAGGCTCTAAGATAACAGCTCTGCCAAATATTAGTAGGTCATGTGAGTTACGGAAAGATCACTTGGTCTGAATTTAGGGTACCACGTTCTGATCCCAGATCTAACGTTATCATTTAACATTAGCCCAGAGATACCTAATGTCATCGAAAGTGGAAATAATAATAGCTCACCTAAATACCTTTAGCGTTGTGTGACTCAAATTTAAAAAAAAAGAATGTAAATGGAAAAGGTTAGGTCTAGGACAAGTAGGTGACATCAATGAGTAAAGCAGGTTAACTGAAACACTCAGGCTACACCCAAAACATTTAACAACTACCAAAGCTCAACAGATAGCTGTTATATTGGATGATGGCCAAGCTTTGTCGGATCTTCCAACTTTTAATGAAAAGCCAGAAATACAAAGGTCTATGTAAAATTTCCAGATATTTCAGTGCTAACGACGAATTCCAACATGAAACGGCAAAAAGACAGCAAAATACAAAAGGCCTAGGAACTGTCAGTTGAAGACCTCTGCCCCAGCCGGATGTGTAACCTTTACTTGTAATGAGAAAGCACAGAGTGGTGAATGCAATTTGTTTTCCAGTTTGCTTATATTTCCGTTTACTTTCAAGTCAATGGAGGAGAAGCTTGCAATTTAAAATTCTGAATGAATGAATGAATGAATGGAGATATGGGGGAAACAAACAAAAATCTCTCAAAGGAGAACCAGCTCCTTCCTCCTTTTTGATGATTTAAGATATAGGAGTTCTCATATCTTGCCTCTACCTGTAATTCTGAGTTGGAAAATAAATCCCTTCTCTTCCTGTTCTGAATTTCAAATTCAGTTGCCATGTTTGCAGTGTGCTAGAACACAATATCCTTCTCCACTTTCTGTCTCACCACCTAAATACTGAAGAGCTTTTGTATTTTCCTTGAAGACTCTCTTTAAGAATCACCAGTGCCCCACTGTTGGTGGGAATGCAAATTAGTACAGCCATTATGAAAAAAACAGTATGGAGGTTCCTTAAAAAATTAAAAATAGAACTACCATATGCTCCAGCAATCCAACTACTTGGTATATATCCAAAGGAAATGAAATCAGTATTGTGAAGGGATATCTGCACTCCCAGGTTCACTGCAGTGTTATTCACTATAGCTAAGATATGGAATCAATCTAAGTGTGCATTGACAGATGAATGGATATGGCCAGGTGCGGTGGCTCACGCCTGTAATCCCAGCACTTTGGGAGGCTGAGGTGGGCATGGGGGCGGGGCGGGGTGGGGGAGACACCTGTAATCCCAGCTACTTGGGAGGCTGAGGCAGGAGAATCACTTCAACCCAGGAGGCAGAGGTTGCAGTGAGCCGAGACTACACCATTGCAATCCAGGCTGGGCAACAAGAACAAAACTCTGCCTAAACAAAACAAAACAAAACGACAACAACAAAAACAGATGAATGGATAGAAATGCGCTATGTATTTACAGTGGAATGTCATTTAGCCCTAAAAAGAGAAATTCTTGTCAACTGCAACACCATAGATGAACCTGGAGGATGTCATGTTGAGTGAAATAAGCCACACACAGAAAAACAAATACTACATGATTTCACTTACACGTAGAATCTAAACCAGTTGAACTCATAAAAGTAGGGAATAAACGTTTGGTTACCAGGGGCTAGGGTGGGATTGGGGTTGGTGAGGGTTGGGGAGATGTTGGTCAATTGATGCAAAATTTCAGTTAGATAGGAGGAATAATTTCAAGAAATCTTTTGTTTAACATGATGACTATAGTTAATGACATGGATCATGTTCTTGAAAATCATTAGAAGAGTGGATTTTAAGTGTTCTCACTACAAAAATGTATATGAGGTAATACATGTATTAATTAGTCTGACTTAGCCATTCCACAAGGTATACATATTGCAAAACGTCATGTTGTACATGATAAACGCATACCATTTTTGTCAATTCTAAAAGTTAATTCGTTATTCTTTTTTTAAAGAATCACCCAGTGTCCTAAGTTCCCTAAAAGAAGGAGATTGAATAGCCAGAGAAACTGCAGCCCTCTTGGCACCTGATTCTTTGGTAGAATGACATAAAGGTCATACCCAGCAGGACCCTCCCTGGTAAATACATTCACGTAAAATGCCCTGGGTACATAAAAAATTCTGAAAAATGCAGTATGACGTTCTTCAATAGTCTAACGGTAAAATGCACTCCTCTGAACTCTTGCTCAGTGTCTGCTGTGGACATAGTTATGGTCCCGGTCCCTGGGGTATAGACTGTTAGTCTTTGCCTTCAGGTAGTTTACTTTCTTGGAGGGAGAAGATAAAAACTAATTAAAGCAGAGAGAAGGTAAGTGTAATCACAGCAGTTGAGGGGATGAAGCAGGAAACTCTTGTGGCTCAGTTAGGAAGGATTTCACCTAGAAGACACACATGAAGAAATGGCTTTAAATCATTAAGCTGGCTTTAGAACATTTAATCACTGTCTCGGCATCCATGGTCACCAGTAAACAATACAAGCATCCCATGCTCCCAGGAACGGCAAAAAAAAAAAAATCATCTGTTTTACTCTCCAATGTTATTTTTCACCTAATGGCTAATCCACAAATGTCTACTAAGTGAAATCATGCTTCACATACCATTTAAAACACCACATTTGAATTTTAAAATAAAACATAAAGATACTTCTCTCAAAATCAATAAAAGCATGAAAACATGAAGAAGCAGATTTTCCCAGAAGAAACACAACTGGTTCTAAACCCTATGGAAATAAAAGGGGAGGGATTCTCAGAGTTACCAAATACAGGCAAAACAAATACGTTCTATTTTTTATAAAAATGGCAATTGGAAAGGATTTTATAATGCTTCTCTTCATTATTAAAGGAGATTTAGAGAAGGAGTCTCTTAAACACTACTGTTGAGAGTGTAAATTGGTTTAACCTTTCTGAAGAGATAATTTAACAATGTGTATCAAAAGGCTTAAACATTTGCATAACCTTTATTCAAGTATTTCCACTTGTAGGAACTGATTCCAGAAAGTCCTGGGCGTGCTTAAGATATAGACACAATATTGCTCATCACTGTTGGTTTGTTATGGTGGAAAATCTGAAATAGCACAAGAAAAAGCTCAGCAATTGGGTCTGTGCAAAAAATAAAAAATAAATAAAAGTAAATCTGGTACCCATTCAATGATTTTATTCTTCAGCCCTTCATTATTCTTTTCTTACAGGCTTTTTTTTTTTTTTTTTAAAGAAAGAAGCCTATGAAGAAGGAACTCTTTCATAATATATAGCTATATTAAAAACTACTAAACATATAAGCAGTTGATATACAATGTGGGAAGTCAGAGAGAGAGACAGACAGACTGAGAGAACTCAGATAGCTGGAAAAATGCTTTCTCCTTGGGGATGTAAGTAAAATTGGTATAAAGCTCCAATTTCTATGGCCTTTGGGAGTCTAGAAATATCCCCAGGTTCCTGCAAATTCTCAGGTAGTTTTTGTTCTTATTGTCCTCCAGGCTCCTCCTATCTTATTTATTCTCTATTGTATCATTTTCAGGGTCCATCAAATGGAAAGACAAGAAGCAAAGAAAAAGAAAATGAAGAGAAGGGAGAAAAGCCAGGGAGGAATGGAAACAAACCCACCCCTGCAAAAAACATTTAAAAATGCAGTCAACTTAGCTGAAGGTTGGTGGTGACACCACCTAACCCCCAGCTTTCTGTTCTTTTCAGCTTTGATTCCTTCCTTTCCCTCTCCCATTTCTCTCTTCCCCTCCCTCTCCTATCAGTCCTATTCCTGGAACGCTACTTTTCCTTCCCTCTATTATGCAGAGCACTGCTGTATTCCCTGGCTCCCACTCTCAATCTTGCAAAATCAAACCTATCTGGGATTCCACCGACAAAGGGACCTTTCCTAGAACAAGATGGTGCTACCCGCCTTTCTTGGCCGATGGTTGTTGGCTACACATAGCAACATTTACCTTGCTATGTATATAGGTAGGATACACATACAGATTACAAATAGATGACAGCTAAATGATTACTCACAAAGGCAAATGCTATAAACAGCATTTTCCCTGATATATCTCTGCCTAGACACATAGAAAAATCAATTAATGATAATGCTAATTCACGTTATCTCTGGATGATGAATAACATGCAATTCTAATTTTCTTGGTGCTTATCTGTAGTACTTGAATGTCCTATAAGCAACTAGTAGTTCTTTTATAAAAAGGAAGGTCAAAAACCACGTTCACTCACCATAAAGAAGAAATGCCCAGTTCTGGAAGGAAGGTGGCTCATGGCTGAGTTGACAGGTAAAAACCATCTGTGATGGGTGAAATTAAGTAATGCTGCTCTTAACTCAGCTAAGCCAGTAAGTGTAAGCATGTAAGTCTCTGTTCATTAAGATCCTACCTTTTCCCCCAAAGGACTGGAAAGATATGAAGAGGCTCACCTAGAAGATTCTGCAAAAATGTATTCTGATACCTACATAGGGAATCCTACCAGAAGAGCCGAAGACTGAAAATGGCCAACAGCACAGTCCTTTATGAACAGGGAAGGGAGTGAGCAGCAGGTAGGAAAGGGAGTAAGAATTCGCAAAGCCATTCACGTGCCACTCACTGTGTTAATGCCTCATAGACCCTTTTCTAAACATCACAGGGACCCTATGAGGGAGCTGGTAGTATCCCTAACTGATAAGTAAACCAAGGCTCAAAACTGAGAGCCATCTCCCTCTGATGTCTTTGCCTTTATTCAGAGTTCTTTTCCGAACTCAGGGGTTATTCTTCCTTCCAGAACCATATTCTTTTTTTTTTTTTTTAACTTTCATTTTAGGTTCAGAAGTACATGTGCAGGTTTGTTATTTGCGTAAACTGGTGTCATGGGGGTTTGTAGTACAGATTTTTTCATCACCCAGGTATTAAGCTTAGAACTCAGTAGTTATTTTTCCTGATCCTCTCCCTCCTCCCACCGTCCACCCTCTGAGACGCCCCGGTGTGTGTTGTTCCCCTCTATGTGTCCATGAGTGCTCATCATTTAGCCCCCACTTATAAGTGAGAACATGCAGTATCTGGAACCACATTTTAAGGTACCTAGATGCAGAGCACCAAACTTGCTCCCTGTGATGAAAATGTACATTAACCTGGATTTAAAGAGGCTATGTTTCCCGTATTCCATTTCAGCTAAATTAAGCGATGTGTAATGATAAGCAATCACTAATGTATTCTTAAAATCACACCATTCCTGAGTCAGGATATACATTCATTTAAGTATGACCTGGGAGCTTTTAGCTTTTATTAACATAAAACTATTCATTACTTTCATATTATTGTGGCAGGCCCACGGTCTTACAGAAAAATAAGTTATTCTCAACTTTAGCTAACATTTACTGAGCGCCTATCACATACCAGCAACTTAACACTCATTACCTTGCACAATTCTTAGTGTGTGGTAGATCACTGTAGAGAAGTATCTGCTCCTTCTCCACCTCCATGTGCAGAGGACGTGCACACCTTGGCTGTGGGTGTCCCCTCCTCTGGAGGTGTGTCTGTGAGACTTGCTTTGGTTAAGGAATGTTAACCAGCAGCTGATGTGGTACAGTTAAAGGCTTAAAGGTGTTTGCACAATAGAAGGTTCTCTTGCACTTCTCCTTCACCACGAGAACATTTCTGGGGTAGCTACTATTCCCCAGTGGAGGACTTGAGACACAGGGACCAGAGTTCCCTCCAAAGCTGAGCCTCCTCACTTGATGGCCACCTGACCTGCAGACACGTGACTGAGTGCCGCCTAAATCAAGGCCCCCATTGTACTCCAGACACATGCAATAAACAATTGCTCATTGTTGCCTGCCAATTACATTTGTGATTGCTGGGGAGCAATAGGAAAAGAACACATAGGGTATCCTAATGTGGGAGACAGTATTCTCATCCCTGTTTCAAAATGGGAAAATTGAGGTTTAGGGAGGTTATATAACTTGCCTGTCTGGTGGATGGCAGAACTGGAGATCGACTTTGACTCTGAAGCCTTTATACTCTAGCTTTCTTTGATTAGTCAGTCAGCCAGTCATTGAACCTGATATTTAATAAGCATCTGGACGCGCTAGGTGGGCGCTGTCCTTGGTGCTGATGCCACAGCAGTTGGCACAACAAAAATCCAAGAGTCCTACTTTACCAGGGAGGAAAGGGAAGGAATAACTGCATTCAAACTCAGTAAAAAACAAAAACAAAAAAAACAAAAAAAACAAAAAAAAAAAAAAAAAAAGGGAGGCGACCATACCGTCTGGCGATAAACAGATGAGCAACAACAAAAAGCCCTAGGTTCATAATAAGCTTGGTGTTTGTGGAAAAGAATGGATGCGACCATGGTTTGGTATAGTTATAAGGAAGAGAGTGGAGAGAGGCCAGATAATGCAGAGCCTGAAAGCAAAACACGGAGTTTAATTTAATTCTGCTTTCAACAGGAGGCCACTAAAAAAAAATCACAGATTCAAGAGGAAAACGTTCTGGTTATCATTTCAGAACAATCTCCATGGCTGCTTTGCTGTGGGGAGATGCCAGGGAGCAAGGAAGGAGACAAGGAATCCAGGGAGGGTGCTGCTGGACCTGCCCAGGTGAGAGGCGATTGGATTGCATTGGATTAGGGTGGTGGCTGTGGAAAGGCTAAGGATTCCTTCCAAATTTTCTCTCAAATTTGAAAGCAGTCCTAACTTCTCTAATTCTAAATTAGTCTTGGCTTCAGCAAACTTGAACAAAACATTTACCAGCTTAGGTATCAAACTAAGTTACGAAAAAAATTCTCAAAATATTTGCTTAGATAAAAGTAAAAACATATTTAGCAGTTGTGGAATTAATCATTCACCTAAGCTGGGTGATAATTTATGCCACACTTGAAGTGGAAAAGAAATTTCTATTTATACTGCAATCTATACTTTTTTTTCAGGGATGGACTAATTGTGTTTGTTGAACTGTTTCAAGCTGCTATGGGCTGGGAGAATTGAATATCTATTTGCAAGACTGTAGGGATTAAATTAGATAAACCCAAAGGGAAAGTAATGGGTAATTTGTGAAGAGTTGCATGAGTGTATGAAGTACTGTCTAAAGCACTATGCAAGACTGATGGACGAAAAGGGCAACATGAAGTTATTTTCTTTTTTCAAAAAAGCAACTTTTCTCTAATGCTGAGTATCCTTAAGTGAGCAAGCAAACATCTATCAACAAACAAACAAAACCATAAGGCTAAGTAGGCTTGTTTATCAGCACAGGTCTTTCTCTAGCTCTCCAAAAGTTTAATCTCTCAGAAAAGTTATAAAATCAGATTTAAAATTGTATTTATTTTGCCTTGATTATAAAAATATGTTTTGCCAATCACAATAGCCTCTGTTGGTCAACAATGGTGAATTGAAGACCAGATAACTCCCCACAAGGTATGTTTTCTTTAACCTAAATAGAGTTTCAAACATTCAACTGATACTAGGTGATGGGTTGATAGCTACAGCAAACAACCATGGCACATGTTCACCTATGCAATGAACCTGTACATCCTGTACCTATACCTTGGAACCTAAAATAAAATTTAAAACATGTAAAGAGTACAGGAAACAGAAGATAATGAAATAACATCTTCAAAGCTCTCAAAGAAAATTACTTAAAATCTAGAATTCTATACCTATATGAAATATTTTTCAAAAATAAATACAAGATATTTATTATTTTAGTTGGGATCTAGAGAGACATAGAAGGCCACTGTTTCATGTTATCAATAAAAATAATCTAGACTAAGTAAAAACAATTGAATGGAGATACTGCATCTAGAAATAAGACTTTTCAGACTCTCTCAGTAAACAATCAGAAAGTCTGGTATATTCCTATTTCATGAAAATGGCATATGCAGCTGAGGCGCAGCTACACTGTGAAGGCAGGCATGAGCTCCTCACTTTGCCACAATCCCCACTGCTTCCTACTGTGCCTCTGACATGAAACACCAATTGCCAATTAGCTTTACTTGGAATACGGAGTTTTTCTTATAGTAGAGGAATATCTCTTTTTTAGCCCCATCATGAGCAGAAGTGGGAACACGGAAATGAAACCGAGACAGCCATATGTCTGATGACCCAGCCTGCCTCCTTCGGATGTGATGACCTCGCAGCTCCTGGATTTAAACCCTCCGATCTTTACACACTACACAACATTGGACGTCAGTGAAAACTGGAAAGCACCCACAAGTTGCATACCATACATTTACCGGCTTAAGCGGTAACATTGGTTGAACACGGACTCTAACTTGAGCCCTAGGCCAACCCCATTGTGTCCTAATTAAAGTTCCCGTTCTCCAGGAGCATCGCAACTGAAAGTGGTCGCTGGCTCTAACTCCAATGGAAGTATGCCAAAAATACAATCCTACTTAAGAAAATTCAATATGATTTTGCAAAGAGGATGGCCAAACTTGATCTCAATATGACAAGAAATGACAAAGATGTGCAGTGAAATGGCTGGCTCAGGAAAAAGGACCAGTATGGTCTATGGGGATGCATCTTGAGGGTTTGAAGAAGTTGCTCAAAGGCCAGCAACCTTCAAGATCAAGATAATCTCAAGGACTAAAGTGTAGATAATGCAAAGCCCAAGGGTGTTTATTTTTTTTTGAAGACTTTGGCATTTTCCTAGAACAGATTCTAAAGAAGAGATGAAAGATATATTACTATAAATGTTTATTTACTTTAATTCTTTTCTCTAGAGTTACCCTTTGATAACAATGCTACTATTTAAGATTGAGCTGCAGATTGACGTAAGAAATAGAAAAAAAAGTTTTATTACATAATGATTATTTTTAATCTTACTGTGAAAACAAAGATCATTTTGAGATATTGATTTAAAAGCTATAAATATTCTCTCCAGGAAAAAAAAAAGAAATATATGATAGTTATAGAGTTTTGTATGTGACTTCAAAGGTTTAATGAATTTCTTAAATCCATTAGAAATGAAGAGTTTTGATTATGTGAAATCCCAGATTACAACATAATCATTAAGAACAAAGAATAAGGGGTGGGGTGCAGTGACTCATACCTCTAACACCAGCACTTTGGGAGGTTAGGCAAGGAGGGTCACTTGAGCCTAGAAGTTCAAGACCAGCCTGGGAAGCATAGTGAAACCCTGTCTCTACCAAAAAGAATACTAAAATTAGCTGGGTGCGATGATGCACGCCTATAACCTAGCTACCTGGGAGGCTGAGGTGGGAGGATCACTTGAGCCCCAGAATTTGAGGCTATAGTGAGCTATTATCAGGCCACTGCATTCCAGCCTGGGTGACAGAGTTACAGTCTCTCTCAACATGTATTAATACTATGAATAATAAAGAGTATGTGGTCGACTTCCTGGGGTGGCCTTCTGCTTAGCCATGACATATGTGAATTTTTTAAGCCTCATTTTCTTCACCTACAAACAAAGATAATGTCAACCAAAGATAATATGACTTTCTTCCACATCTTTTTGTTTTGGGATACATTTTACAAAGTGACCATGATGTCTCTCCACTTCATACATAAAAGAACTAAAGGTCAGCCGGGCAAGGTGGCTCATGCCTGTAACCCCAGCACTTTGGGAGGCCAAGGCGGGCAGATCACGAGGTCAGGATATAGAGACCATCCTGGCTAACAGGGTGAAACCCTGTCTCTAATAAAAATACAAAAAAATTAGCAGGGCATGGTGGCGGGTGCCTGTAGTCCCAGCTACTTGGGAGGCTGAGGCAGGAGAATGGCATGAACCTGGGAGGCGGAGCTTGCAGTGAACAGAGATCACGCCACTGCACTCCAGCCTGGGTGACAGAGCAAGACTCCATCTCAAAAAAAAAAAAAAAAAAAAAAAAAAAAAAAAAA
>NW_016807466.1:1359575-1385692 GCF_001698545.2 Rhinopithecus bieti | reverse complement strand
AAAAAAAAAAAAAAAAAAAAAAAAAAAAAAAAAAAAACTAAAGGTCAGAGAGGTCTAGTTGCTTGCCTAAGGTCACACAGCTGTCACACGGCACACCCTGACCATACTCATAGGCTGGTTTGGAGAATAAATGTGGTATATTCATACCAAGTGCTTTGAATAGTTGTTGGCACATAGCAAGAGATCAATACGTGTTTGCTGAACATTCACTTTCTGATTTAATACTGGGTGTGTTACAATGTTAATGAAAACATTCAAATGTATTTTATATTGATATTCCTAAAACGTTCTGCTAATGACAAAGAATAAAGAGAATATATTATTATATTACCAATTTATATTAAAAATGCCAGGGCTTGACATCCTGAAAATCCAAGTAACAAAAACAAGAGGAGGAGGAGGAAGAGAACAAATGAAGGAAGAAGATAAAGAAGGTAGATAGGTAAGGCAGACACAGTCCCATATCCAGGATGAAAATGTCGAGAGGCACCCCTTGCAAACTGTCCGCAGACTCCCCATCTCTCTCACTAGCACAGTGCAAACCTGGCAAAGTCAATCGGATCTGAAACAACAGATAGACCATTTGACTGAGCCCTTTAGCCAGTTCTTGCAGACAACTAGTTAGTCAAACCTTAACCATCATGCACGTGGCCACTCAGTCAGAAACCTGGTCCAACTGGCTGCTTCAAGTCACATGGATGCAAATCAGGAAGCACGGATATTTGACTGAATTGACTGAATGTTGAGCATCCTGCAGCTGTCACTTTGGAAAGTTTGTTCAGCTTATTCTCAGCCAATGGCCAAGAGACCACCCAATGTCCAAGTTGCCACGTGGTCCAGACCATTCTATTTCTTTAGTCAATGTGTAATGAGGATGCAGGGGGAGGTACACTTTATCTACGAATTCAACAAGTGGTGAAAAATAATCATGATGTCACCCATTTCAAACATAAAAGAATTAAAGCTCAGAGAGATCTAGTTTCTTGCCCAAGGTCACACAGCTGTCATGTGGCACAACCTGTCTGCATCGAAAGGTACCTTCCTTTCCAATGATGATATGTCATGCCTATTATTTATTTTTCCATGTGTTTTATTGAGACATTTAAATGCAACCCTGTCTCTGAATTTTCAGTGAATGCTCTTATCAGTCCTTTGGGGATAAACTACTTAGGAGACAGTAGTTTCCACGTCTGTTACAGTAAGTGCGTGATCTACACATATATGGGTTTCTCTGAGTGCATGTGTGTCAAGCAATGGGCAGGGGCTCTCAACAGAGGGAAAATTTGGAAATTCCTAGTGCCTTTTCAATTATTGTTATCACTGAGGTGCCTATGCTAATAGCATCTAGTGGTCAGGAACACTGCACAAAAAAGGAATTACCAATCCAAAGTATCAACAGGGCCAAGGTTGAAAACCCTTAAATATATATACACATATGCATATATACATATTTAGGTATGTATGCACTCATGTATTTATGTATACACAAATCACATATAAGTATACTTATATGCATATATACTTATATACATATTTATATGTTTAATATATGCAAAAACATATGTATATGTGACTATCTACATTTATAGACAGATTGAAAGAGAAAAAGAAGGGGGAATGAGAAAATAGGCATGTGTATTTGTGTATATGCATAAATATAATTATATTTGTCCATTTATATCATATTTGTCATCCAGGTGTGGATTTTTTGTAATGCACTCTTACTGAAAATATGACTGAGATAAAGAAGGAATCTGTTTTTTTCTTTATTATAAATTCCAGATAAAACAAAACATTTTAAGTAACCCTCTTGCAATGCCCCAACCCAAACAAAATTCATAAAAGTTCCTGCCATAAAAGTGTTTGCTGTGAAATTTTAATAACTTTCAAGATGTCCTGCCCAGAAACATTTTAGTCATCTTGAATGAACCAAAGGGTTTAATTAAACAACCACACTTAGACGTTGGAATGCATAATATGCCCAGTGAACTGCAAATCCCCTAATCCTATAGGGAATCACATGCTCTTTCCAAGATAGTCCAAGGGGCCAGGAGGTGACTGGCTTCCTGCTTGGGCCACATCCATTACTCAAGCTGAGAGAATTAGAATAAATAGTAGTGCTGAGACTGAGGTGCCAGAATTCAGCTAAAGTGAATAAAAACTGTGTGATTTATGGTAGAGGTGGGGCAATACATTTCGGGGTTTTGAATAATGAATCCTCCAGTGGATTTTTCAATTTCCAAATGCAGGGGATACTTCTGTCTTGGGTCCCAAGCTAGAAATGGCAATCTGATATAAATACTAAAACTAACACTGAATAAACCTTCTTTTCCAACCCAAATCCAGTGGCTTAATTTTCATGATAGCCAGAACAGATATTATTGTATATTAAGGCAACTGTTTGGTAAGGTGTGGGGGGAAAAGTAGAATGTCACAGCAAAGTTAGAAACTTTTTGTGCTGCTTCAACATCTAAAGCAACATTAGTACTTCAAGAAGAGTTTCAGAAAACAGTATTTTGCCAGGCACAGTGACTCACACCTGTAATCCTAGAACTTTGGGAGGCTGAGGCAGGTGGATCGCTTGAGCCCAGGAGTTTGAGACCAGCCTGGGCAACATGGAAAAACCCCACATCCACAAACAAAAAAAAAACTACAAAAATTAGCCAGGTGTAGTGGTGAATGCCTCTAGTGCTAGCTACTCAGGAGACTGAGATGGGAGGATCGCTTGAGCCCAGGAGGTTGAGGCTGCAGTGAGCTGTGATCACACCACTGCACTCCGGCCTGAGTGACAAAGTGAGACCCTGTTTCAAAAACAAAAATAAAACAAAAAAAAAAACCCCACCAAAACCCCAATATTTATAAACAGAAATCAATATAATAAATTAACATATGTAACATATTAAAATAACAATATAATAAAAAAATACTCCTCCTTCATCTTTAACACACACTGTAAGTATCAAATGCAGATTTTCCCTTAAACTGTAAGGACTTCAGATGATCACAGATGATGACACATAAATATAACATAGTGAAGATCATTAATACATGTAAAATACTTAGAACACTACCTGATGGACACTGTTCCATAAACATTTATTATTATTATTATTATTATTATCAAACCTTATAGTTTTGGCAGGACACAGTAGCTCATGCCTGTAATCTCAGCACTTTGGGTGGTAGAGGCGACAGGATCACCTGAGGTCAGGAGTTCAATACCAGCCTGGCCAACATGGTGAAACCCTTTCTCTACCAAAAATATAAAAACTAGCCAGGTGTGGTGGCGGGTGCCTGTAATCCCAGTTACTCAAGAGGCTGAGGCAGGAGAATCGCTTGAACCCAGGAGGCAGACGTTGCAGTGAGCAGAGATTGCACCACTGCACTCCAGCCTCGGTGACAGAGCGAGACTCAGTGTCAAACAATCATCATCATCATCTTACAGTTTCAGCAAGTGGGAAGTTTTGGAATTTCATGACAACCGAAATACTAATCACCAATGAGAAATGTTCTCTTTTACTACAATAAGCTCTATGGGCTCAGTTTTGAAGTACTAGTTTCAAGTAGAAAAATGAATATAAATGATATTTATATTCTTCTTATAAGCCACATGCCCCATTTTCATCCCTAAGTGAGTTACTGCTGATTCAAAGAAACATGAATACAACATCAGCAAATTCTAACCAGCTAACTGCCTAGATCAAAGGCCTAGAAGAGTAAAATAATCATCTAAGACAAATGAGTTCTCACGGTCTTATGAGGGGGGCAATAAAGCCTCAGAGCAGCTCAGTGTTTTCTGTTTTTATCTTATTCTTTCACACATGCAAAAGGGCTTCACAGGACAATAACACTTGTTGAGGTCTCACCCCAGCCGATTTTCAATTTTTTTTTTTTTTTTTTTTTTTTTAAGACAGAATCTTGCTCTGTTGCCCAGGCTGGAATGCAGTGGCATGATATCGGCTCACTGAAGCCTCCACCTCCTACGTTCCAGCAATTCCGGTGCCTTAGCCTCCCAAGTAACTGGGATTACAGGCATGCAACACCATGCCTGCCTAATTTTTGCATTTTCAGTAGAGAGAGGATTTCACCATGATGTCCAGGCTGGTCTCAAACTCCTGACCTCAAATGATCTACCTTCCTTGACCTCCAAAAGGGCTGGGATTACAGGCTGATTCCACCTTTTCCTGGGCATCCTGGCATCCATGATCTCTACATCAGTGGTAGAAGTAGCCCCATCATATATCAAACTGCATGGTTTCGAAAAGGCAAAGGAAAAAAGGATAATAAAAAGACATGCATGTGTATATTCATTGCAGAACTATTCACAATAGCAAAGACATGTAATCAACCTAAATGCCCATCAATGATAGACTGGATAAAGAAAACGTGATATATATACACACACATACACATATACACATACACACATACTGTGGAGTGCTATGCAGCCATAAAAAAGAACAAGATCATATCATTTGCAGGAACACGGGTGAAGTTGGAGGCTCTTATCCTTAGCAAACTAACACAGGAACAGAAAACCAAACACCACATGTTCTCACTTATAAGTGGGAGGTAAATGATAAAAACACATGGACACATAGAGGGAGAACAATACACACTGGGGCTTCTCGGCAAGTAGAGGTCGGGGGAGGGAGAGAATCAAGAAAAACAACTAATGGGTACTAGGTTTAATACCCGGGCAATGAAATAATCTGTACAGCAAGTACCCACAACACAAGTTTGCCTATGTAACAAGCACTTATACCCCTGAAGATAAAAGTTACCAAAAAAAAAGAGAGAGAGAAATAAATGCATATTCATTTTACTGGAGATTCAGAATTTGGAAGGTGCACAAGATGGGAAGAACACAGAAGCAGGCTTTCCTACAGGTGCGTTGTGTAGCCCAAGGTTGGAAAGAGGAGGAGGGTAACCTAGGAAAAAGTACTCAGTAAATCTTCCAGGAAGGGGAAGCAACCAGGCCAAGGCTGTGGAGGCAAAAGCAGAATCTGTTTTGGGAACTTAGAAAAGGGCAGCTGGCAGATGTGCAGAAAGTAGAACTTACTTTTCTTTTACTTTTTTTTTTTTTAAACCATTTTAAGTCTGCAGTTGAGTAGTGTTAAGTACATTCACAGTGTTGCGCAGCCATTCCCAACATTCATCTCCAGAACCCTTTTCATCTTGCAAAACTGAAACTCTGTAACCATTAAACACTAACTCCCCATTCCTCTTTTCTCCCAGCCCTTGGTAACCACCATGCTACTTTTTCTCTTTGTGAATCTGACAATTCTAGGCACCTCATAGGAGCGGAATCATGCAATATTTGTTCTTTTGTGACTAGCTCATTTCACTTAGTAGAATGCCTTCAAGGTTCATCTATGTTGTAGCATGTGTCAGAATCTCTTTTTCTTTTCTTTCTTTTTTTTTGAGATGGGATCTTGCTTTCTTGCCTAGGCTGGCGTGCAGGGACACGACATGGGCTCACTGCAACATCCACCTCCAGGGTTCAAGCAATTCTCATGCTTCAGTCTCCTGAGTAGCTGGCATCACAGATGTGTGCCACTATGTCCAGCTAATTTTTCTATTTTGAGTAGTTGAGTTTTCGCCATGTTGGCCAGGTTGGTCTCAAACTCCTGGCCTCAAGTAATCTGCCTGCCTCACCCTCCCAAATTGTTGGGATTACAGGCAAGAGCCACCACACAGCCAGCCAGAATCTCCTTCATTTCTAAGGCTGAATAATATTCCAGTATACACCACATTTTGTTTATTCACTTGTCTGTGCACGGACGCTTGGCTTGAGAAAGCAGAATTTACTTTCCAAAGTCACCTATATGGAAAGAGGCAGAATTGAACTATGAAGCCCATCAGTCCAACTTGACAGTCTGAGCACTTCGCTTTTCGCTTTGCTCATTCCATTGTGCTTCAGACTAACGAGATATACGGATATATGTTGAATATGTAAATGAGTTACAATCTGTGCAGCCTTTAGAGCAGTGCCTGGTCCAGAGACAAAACTATAGAAGGATCAGTTCAAATTGTTATTATTAATTATTATTGTATGTACAGAACACTCAATTAAGGGCATAGCCAAAATCCATTATACACTCTGATGACTCATTCAGATGCTCAGCAGACATGGAGGGAGAAAGGACAGAAGAGCTCATGGTCTCTGCTGCGACCAGCTGAACCAGCATGTGGTCTTCTGGATTACAAGGCAAGAACCCAGATGCCAGGCAAGGGAAGTTATTTTCTGTGATGGCATCTGGTATGCTGGCCTATCCCACTGACATTTGGGTTGGCGGCTGTGTTGCAGCCCCTGGGAAGTTTTGGAAAGCAGCTGGCTGTCACCCAAACCCCACACTGCTCTCTACCTACCTCTCCTGAATTCCTCTCTTGCTGATGGGTGATGCAATAACCTCTCCCTTCTAGTGAAAGTATGGCTTACCTCTTCCAAAGCCAGCTTATCCTAGTTCCACGGAGTTTATAAACCATAGCACAGAGGCAGGCAGATCATTCATAGTAATATTGCTAGAAATCCTCCCAAAAACAGCCTTTCTGGAGAAGGTGAACTAAATCCTGCGTGCTTCCAGTGAATCTAGTCTTTGCTGAGAACAAGACATGTTGACAAACCCAGGCACGAGGACTGTCTGCCTTATCACTGACTGCATTTTCAATGACTGCTGAATAATTCAGGCCACTGAAGGCTGGTGCGAGCTTGCAGTGGCTGAGAAATTAAAAAAAAAAAAAAAAAGAAAGAAAGAAAGAAAGAAAGAAAGAAAGAAAGAAAGAAAGAAAGAAAGAAAGAAAGAAAAAGTAAAGTTACTAAATTATTTCTGCAAACAACTACTGAAAGCCACATAGACATCACAATTTGGGAAGCTGACTACAATGTGCTACCTTACAAAGTGGCCATTTTCAATTTAGAGATACCAGTTCATACGACAGTAATTACCAAAACAGATGGGAAAAAGGCCAAAAGTAGAATCCTAATGGCAATGGGATGGATGCATCTGGGAACCATGGAGCAGAAAGAAATTCTGCCAGATTGCATGACAGCTGAGAGGAGAACTGGAGGCCGGGTGTTGTGCATGTGAGAACTACCTAAAAAGCGGGTACGCCCCTCTAGACAAAATGGGAAGGGAAGAATTGTTCTACTTTTTGCATACATGATCTCCTTCTCTCCCTAAATGGAGTTGAAACAATATGGTGTTAAATACATCCTATCAACCCTGGTTCACACCTCATACAAAGCACTTGGGCTTCCCTCTAGAGATCTAAAATGTACCACATGAATATTTGCTTTGATTTTTATATATTAAAGATGAGCAGATTAACGCTTAACAGTAGCACTGTTTAGGTGAACAGGATATGACACAAACAAGAAAACATTCTAATTTCTGAAATGGTGAAGAGTTAAGCTAAGTCCAGACAGACTATAACCACGATCTTTTTGATCTGAGGGACTATTTATACCAAATGACCACGGTCTAGTTAAATCTCTCCAGTTACTAATCAGCAATGGTACAAGCCAGAAAATGCACCCTTTCTAATGAATATTGAAATTGGCTGTCATTAAGAGAGAATATTCACAGGAGGGTGAGGAAACAGTGATCAATATTAATATGGATCCACACTGCTTCATTGATTAATAGTCTTCAACTGTAAGAACTGGCATAGTCAAAATAAGGCATTTTTTTTTTTTTTTTTTTTTTTTTTTTTTTTTTTTTTTTAGTGCAGGCTGCGAACAGGATTGGAACAGGATATTACTTAGAATTAAACATTTTAACAATTTTGGTCAACCCTTAATATGTACATTGCAAGGCAAGAAAACAGAGACTTCTTTCCAAGCCTCAAAAAGGATGTTCTTAATGTCATAAGAGAGAGAGGCATCATATTCATTCCACAAAAGGCTAATTCATCCCAAGATATGACTGCCCATCCATTCAAAGGGCAAAGGCAGCTCCTGCCTCTCCATCACAACATACATCCATTCAATGTACATAAGTGATGAAGCTATGGGGGCTCATAAAGTGTCAAAAACTACCAGCATCTCCTTGTTTATGATGTTGACACCTTACAAACAAAGGTCCTTCTTGTCTAAACTGGTTTGTGACTACATCTCTATCTATTCTTTTCAATGCAATAGGTCAAATACTCATTCTCTTGCCTCCTGGATACATACCCTGTTCTAAGCTAACAGCCAAAAATACCACTAGGGAATGGTCACCCTGGTTCCCACACTTTGTCAATACTGAACAAGTGGCTGTCTTTCTGTGTAACCCATCCCTGAAATGTAAAATAAAAATCCTCATCCCAGAGCTCTTCTCTCCTTTCTAAGGAATGCCAACATTTTAAAGCCCTTTGAAAATATATGGTGCTAAATGAATGTTGATTATTAGTGTGACTACTACCGATGCGTAGATTTATATACCTCTTAAAGAACTTTTTCTGCTTTACATTCTTCCTTCCACTGAAGTTCGTCTTGCTAAGAAGAATTCCACCATAGCACTTTGACCTGCCTTGCAAAAACTCATTAGACATTCCCTTTTTTGGACTGCAGAGGTAGAAATAAATTTCTCGGATCCAAGCTACAGGCATGAAAGTGAGTCTACAATAAGTCTCTGAAAATGGAATTTGGAGATGTTTGTGAATAATTCTTGTGGGACATATAAAATTCTTCTCCATTAAATGCTAAAAAACATCCACATACCAAAAATGGGGTGTCTTGCACTTTTTTGGAGACTGAAAATGAGTTTGAATGTAGTCTATTACTCATCTCTGACTTCTCCATTCAGCACAGGGTGATTACAAGGATTTGGTGAGAGAGCAAGTTATATATATTTTATACACATAAAAAATATATGTATACATATATATACACATACATACATATACATACACACACAAACACACACACATACATATATAAAATATGGGGCACCTTGCTTTTTTTGGAAATTGAAAATGAGTTTGAATGTAGTCCATTACTCATTTCTGACTTCTCCATTCAGCACAGGGTGTTTACAAGGATTTGGTGAGAGAGCAAGTTATAGATATATAACATATATATGTATATGTGTGTGTATATGTAATGTGTATGTATACATATATAACATACATATCTACATACACACACATATATATACACAAATACACACACACACACATATATATACAAATGTCATTTGCAATAGAAGACTTCATTGTTAAAGGCTTCATACTATCCAACACACGGTGCTTATATTCCTGGTAGAAGGCAAAGTTTGAGCCTGCTTCCCCCCCTTCTTTGCTGACGAGGGAGCTTATATTTTTGATGGCATCTTGTACTGTTAGCTTTTACCTCCCAAAGGTTAGCTTTTCCCACTTTATGGTTTTGCTGGCAAAGGGGGTGGAACCAAAACCAAATAGATTCCTCATCTTAACTCACTATATTATAGGCAGCACCAACCCACTGGAAGATAAACCACTGAGAAATGAACTCTTTTGCCCTTCCAGTGAGGCTATTTGTTACCTGGCCTGAGTAACCTCTGCCTTCAGCACATGAGTGCTCACTGTCCCTCTGCAGCATGCCACAGCTTGATTGCCTGCCATGAGCCACATAGCTGAGGAGAGTGTCTGCCAACAAAACAGGGTTTTGTGAATAGAGCTGAATGCAATGAAAATTGACCAAGCATTCTTGTGACATAATTTCCATGCTACCCCTCTCTCCTCATGATAATATAACTCCTTGATGTTGTCTTGGTTTTGCTGAAAATGAAAACTATCAAAATAGAATTAAGCACATTCACTTCTATTCTCTCAGGACCAGCCAAGCCAGTCAAGATGGAAATTTGTCCATTGGCCAAACAGTCAGAGTAGCTCCCGTTGAGCGGTGATTGACTTTTTGGCTAAGCTCAGCAGAAATAAAGCTTGCGGTCAATTAGCTTTGCCCTTAATAAGACTGCATTAGGCAAAATAAACTAGAGCCAGAATTTGAAGAGAAAACTGCCATTTAATAAATTCCCAAATGTTGTTATATTTCTCTGACACATACACCATAAATAAAAGACAGGTTGGAAGTTCATTGGGCCACCACCTTTTGCTAAGGTCGCATTTCTTGTTGAAAGGGCAGCATCCAGGGAAACAACCGGATGTCCAGAATGCAAACTATACATGTATTCCCCAGACAATTCCACCAATTTCTACTTTAGAGCAAAACAGACTTTGTAAACTTTTCAGGACTATAATAATAATTTGCATACATCAATCTCATTTAACAAGTGCTGATCGAAGGCCTGCGGTCTACCAAGTATTGCGTTAAACAGCAGAGCTGCCTTAGTGAATAAGACAAAGAGCAAGGAAAAGCAAGTCAATGTTTAAAATTACAAATGGTGATCAGGACTTTGAAGCGCGTGAATAGCGTGTCACGGAAAAGAATATAGAAGGGCTGGGATCATTCTTTTAAATAGAAAAGGTCTTTGAAGAGGTGACTTTTCACTTGGGATAGAGCCAGCTTAGAAACAGTCAAAGTCAATGGGATCAGAATGAGAAAGGAAAAAAAAAAAATCAGGATGAGTTTAGCAAGGTTGGCAGGAGTCAGACTTTCAGGGCTTTATATGAAGATGGTTGGGATTAATTCTAAATACAGTGGGGTTTTTAACTGGGAAGGGAAAGCATCCTATATGCATTCTGAGATGGGCTCTTTGGCTGCTGGAGGGAACATCAAGAGCAAGCAAAAGGGATCGAAAAGGGGAATGTAGCCTATTTTAGTAGTCCAGGAAAGCAGGGTAGCAACCATCACTGGTGTGGAGAGGGAAAGAAGAACAAGTTTTGAGAAATATGGGAATACAAATTTGTCAGGGTCTGCTAACATGTGGTAGGTAAGTTCTTTGCTTCTGTTATCTCTCTCTCTCTTTTTTTTTTTTTTTTTTAATTAAGGGATGAAGTTTCATTCCTGTTGTCCAGGCTGGAGTGCAACAACCAAAGGCACAATCTTGGCTCCTTGCAACCTTCCCCTCCCAGGTTCAAGCAATTCTCTTGCCTCAGCCTTCTGAGTAGCTGGGACTACAGGCATGAACCACCACACCCAGCTAATTTTGCATTTTTAGTAGAGATGGGGTTTCTCCATGTTGGCCAGGCTGTTCTCGAACTCCCAACCTCAGGTGATCTACCTGCCTTGGCCTCTAAAAGTGCTGGGATTACAGGCATGGGCCACTATGCCCAGCCTGTTATCTCATTCTTTAAAGGAACACTATTAAATAAGAATTATGTGGGTACCAGTGTGCATATGCGTGTAGGGAGGTATGTGCATGCATGTTATTTATTGAGCACCTAATAGTTGCTGGGAACTGGGTCCCCTATAAATAATCACTTGTTTGACGCTTGTTATAACCCAGAGACATAGGCATCTTTTGCCCATTTTGTAAAAGGAACACATAGCTGAAGCAAGTTATGTATCTCACTTCAGGTTTCTCCCTAGGTCTCCATGGTTTTTATTGTGGTGGTTGTTAATCATTTAAAGTAAATAATTTTCAGGAGTTCATGACCAGCCTGGCCAACATGGCAAAATCCCATCTCTACTAAAACTACAAAAATTAGCTGGGTGTGGTGGTATGCACCTGTAGTCCCAGCTACTCAGGAGGCTAAGGCAGGAGAATCATTTGAACCCAGGAGGTGGAGGCTGCAGTAAGCCGAGATCGTGCCACTGCATTCCAGCCTGGGTGACAGATCAAGACTCTGCCTCAAAAACAAAAAAAGGTAAATAATTCAGTGGCATTTTATTCATTCACAAATGTTATGCAACCATCACTCCTATGTAATTCCAAAATATTTCATCATTCCAAAAGAAAACCTGTACCTATTTAATGGTTATTCCCCAACCCCTTCATTCCAGCCCCTAGCAACCACCAATCTGCTTTCTGTTGATGTGGATTTACTTACTCCAAATAATTCAGAAGAAGAGAATCACATAATCTGTGGTCTTTTGATTCTGGGTTCTTTTACTTAGTACAGTGTTTCTGAGGTCCACCCATGTTGTAGCATGTAACTGTAGCTCCTTCCTTTTTATGACTCAATGATATTCCCTTGTATGGATAGACCACATTTTGTTTATCCATTTATTTATTGATAGGCATTTGGGTTCTGTTTGCTTTTTGGCTATCATGAATGGTGCTGTTATAAACATTTGTGTATGTGGATTCAAATGAATCTGTTTACAATTCTTTCCTTCAGGCATCTAACTGGGAATGGGATTGCTGGGTCAGATGGTAATTCTACGCTTAACTTCCTCAGGAACCGCCTTTTAAAAGTTTGGTTAGGATGATGAATGAGCTGATTAAACTGCTTGCTCTTAGAAGCTCTGTTGCAGTGAACACAGCTATACTCCCTCATCATGAACCCTGCTGATTTTCTAATACTCCAGTTTAGTCACGTGAACCACAGTCGTCCATTCCTGATTCATTCTAATTGGTGTAAGGATAAACACATGGTCCAAGACAACCAGTCAAGCCCTTCCTTATTTCTTTACCCAGATACCAGAAAACAAACACATCAAGAAGCGTATTCTAGCTCTTTCGGTTGTTCTGTTGGCAATATGGGAGTTTTAAGCTATAGTGGTCTCTTGTCTACCATGGAGACAAAACCTGCCTGATCCAAACAACCACACTTATCTTGCCCTGAATTCTGGAGAGGTAGATTCTGGAGGATACCCTCCATTTAATGGAATGATCCCTGATGCTCAGGGGGCTAGAGGTGCTTGTTGAGGTACCATGGCTGATCAATGTGAATTCCGGAACTCAGACCCAGCTTCGGAGACCAGTGACTGGTTACCTAACATCAAAAGGTAAAATTAACACCAGTAACCTTGGGAAGAAAAAGTTGATTTCTACACAGTGAGGAACTATTGTTGTCCAGGAATAAAATGAGCTGCCCTCTGCAGTATCAGCTCTGTTGGGTAAAAACAAACTGACCAAAAAAGAATGGAGAAAGTTTATGTCCAAAGAGCAGAAATTCATCTGTGTAAATTCATGCATTTGGTGCTAAGTTGACGGAAGTGGCCTCAAAGGTCACTTTCAACTCCAAGTGGCTCTCCCCTTCTATATTTAGTGTCTCAACTGATTTTCAGAAACAAGTTCCAGAATGAATGCATCAGAAGCCAGTGGTAGTGCCCAATGCCAGCACGTGGTTTGGGAAATGAAGCCAACCCTGCTTTCCTTTCCTTTCCTTCATTGAGTGGGGAGGCTGAATCTGTCAAGCAGTGCTTCATCATGCCTAATGTGTCAGCCCATTCCTGAATGTGAAACCCTTGAGAGGACAAAGCTGATCTACATCTCAAAATCTGGGGGATTTGGAGGCAGGCAGATGAATAAGTTAACTGTGGAAGTTGATACGTTAAGCCAAAACTGAGGCAGGACTGCAAGAAAACAGACGCTGCCCCAACACACGGAGTAATTATTGAACTCATTGATGTTTTCCCTTGTCTGTTAGACAATGAAGGCAGGGACTTTTTGTTTGTTTGTTCATTTTGTTTGGGTTTTTGCTAGCCATTATTTCCCAAATGTCTTCCACAGTGACTGACATATATAGATAGCCAATTTTAAAAAAAAAATAGTGAAATGAGTAAATGAATGCAAAAAAAAAAAAAAAAAAAAAGGATGAGGAGACCTTCCTTCCTTTCCATCTCTCCCTTCTTCCTTTCCTTCCCCTCCCTCCTTTCCTTCCCCACTTCCTTCCTTCCTCTCTCTCCCTCCCTTCTTCTTCCCCCCTCCCTTCCCTCCCCTCCTGCTTCCTCTCTCTCCCTTTCTTCCTTTTCCCTTCCTTCCCTCCTCCCCTTCCCTCCCTTCCTCTCTCTCTCTTCCTTCCCCTCCCTTCCTTCCTTTCTCTCTCTCTCTCTCCCTTCCTCCTTCCTCTCCCTCCCTCTCTCCCTTCTTTCCTCCCTTCTTTCCTTTCTTCTTCTTCTTCTTCTCTCTCTCTCTCTCTCTCTCTCCTTCCTTCCTTCCTTTCCGTAACACTCATATTTTCATATATTGACTTCTGAATCAGGAAATCATCTACATAGATGATAGGAAGATGTCACTAGACCCTTTCTGTCTTTCCTTTATAGGGCAAGGACCGCAACTTCATTATCTTTAAGGTTAATGTAAGGAAAGCTGAGCAGTTTCATTTCATTTTTAAAGGAAATTTGGGCCATCTCAGGGTCTCCCCAGCTTAGAGGGAAAAAGTATGCCTTCATAAAACACTTCAGTGTCTTGCAGAAGATTGCAATGAATTATTGGGACACTGCAATGTTTAAGGCCGATGCTTTCTGAAGCATGAAAGAAGTATCTGCGGATTTTCCTTTTTATGTTTAAATTACTTTGCTTCTTACTTGACTACTTGTTCTGACCTTTCAGAGTGCTCCCTTCTTTATATTTCTCCTTGAGTCTCTTAACCATTTTTTAAAACGGTTTAGATACATCTGTTATGCATTCTTCTTTCTTAGCCTGCTATTCCCCATCCTTCCAGCTCATCTTCCCCTCACTTGACCTTCCATATAAAGTCTTGTAATATTATTATACTCTCTACCCTACTCCATCCATCTTCTTTTCTCTCAAAATGCAATAGATAGTGTGAAGCTGTGGATCTGTAAAACACTCACTTTTCATTTTCATGTGAACATGAAGTTATAACCAAGGGGTTCTGTTTTTAATCCATTTTCCCCAAAATAAATTATAACGGGAAACTTGGTCAAATTCACTTAACCTCTTGCACGTTTCACCTTGGAATTAATGTTCTTTCATGTTGCCCTGAATTGAGCTTTGACTGAATAAACCGAGAGCCACAGTCAATCAGGTGCAGAGAGAAAAGAAGATTCTGAGAATCATTCTAGCCCAAGATCTGAATCAGGTCTCTACTCTGTTATGGCTGTGTGGCCACGGACAAATTCCTTCACTTCCCTGGTTTTCAGTTTCCTAATCTGTAAAATTTCATTGCTATTACCCATGCTGATGAATCATTGAGGAAATCAAGTTGAATGAGAACACCTATTTACAACAGCCACATAGTAGGTACTCTGATTAAGAGAGCCATAATAATGGTTGAGGTTTTCATTAAGCAAATCTTAGTTGAACTCACTTGATAATGATAGTGGGGGGTAGCAGTAGAAGATAAAAAGGAACCCTTGATTTTCCTCCTAATATGTGAATAATAATCATTATATTATCTGTAGGATGAATATAGTCCTCAGTTCTGATCAGTAGGAAGTTCATTCATTCATTCATTCATTCATTCATTCAAAAAATACGTATTGGAAATCTACTGTGTGTTGGCACACAACCACGACCAAACCAGACACAATGCCTGGTCTCGTGGAACTTACAGTCTGGTACTCTCATCTTTGCCACCTTCCTATAAGACGGTGATTCTTAACCAGGAAAATTCGCCCACAGGGGACATCAAGCAGTATCAGGTGAAATTCTGGTCATCATAACCTAGGGGGTGGGTGCTATCGGTATCTTGTGGATTGAGGCCAGAGATGCTGCTGAACATCCTACAGTGCACCGGGCGGCCCCCTTACAACAAAGAATTGCCTGGCTTTGGAAAAGTCCTGCTAGAGGGCAAAGAATAACCACATGAGCTAATGTCATTGAGGCAAGGAGTAAAAACAGCCAGTACAGAAGTCATCATTGCTGTGGGCTTACCCACACATGCAGGTGCAGTGATGAGGTATGAGTTTCCTGTGTCTGCCATAGGAAGGGAAAGATTCCAGGGTGCCTAGGCCAGGTGGTTCATGCAGGCCAGCCTGCAGGCAGGGGGATGTGCCAAATGTCCCAAATGCCCTCTGGAAGGGCCCATCCACCCAAATCCCCCACCCCCCATCTCCAGGGGCTACAATGACTGGGCTTGCAATGCTTGGGCGTGCAGCTGGCATCCTGGTTTTGCATTTCAGTCAATGCTTTCGGACTCCGAAAGCTGCCCCCAGGGAAACCACTGCGTCTGAAGAGCTGCAGAAGTAGCACTTCAGTAGAGATAGTTGGATAAATAATCCTGAATAAAATTGCATATTTTTAAGTGCTTTATTAACACGGTTGGGTGGAGAGCATGCGAAATTCCTACATTGTGGAGATGAAGGTTAGGAGAGGAGGATTATGCAGTGAGCTAAGTGAGAGGGGGCAGGGAAAGAAAAGAGCAAATCAAACGCAAATTCCTCCCTTCCTGTGTGTATGGGGCGGTAGTGGGGTGTGTGTGGGGGTGTGTGACAGTGAGAACCAATAGAGATATACAGATAGAGCACATGGCATGTTTTGCAACAGTTAAAGAAGAATTGAATGACACACTGCATAGGCTACCATGTATATGAGCGATATAATGGGGTACTATTACTCCAGGATTTTCAAACTCAAATATCTCCAGGACCAAACAGGTTCTATAAATGATAGAAACTGGCCAGGTAAGAACGCTGAGGGAAATGAAGAAAGTGTGCATTGCCAGAGGGGACAGCCACAACTCGACTTCAGTCATTTGTTATCTTGGAGAGATGAGGAGAAGCCAGAAATTGACTTTCTTACATAAAATGTTATTTTGTAAATACATCCATACATATACACACTCAGGTGCAAATATCCCTACTGTATCTGCAAGTCATAAAGTCCATTTGCCTGTGAGCCTGAAGTTGGCAATCTCTGACTTACATTTTATTTTAATGAGATAATTTGCTCACTGATTTATTTACAAAGAGGAATTTACAGAAGTATGAATTTGAAGTGAGCTGGGAATCCTAGCAGTCCTCCGATTAACTGTGACTTTAGACCCCTCACTGAACTCCTCTACACTGCTTTTTCTGGTTTTGGAGATTAAGTCTGGAAGACTCATCTTACAGAATTGTTTGAATATAAAACAGGTTAACTCTGAAAACACTTAACACTGTTCCAGAAAAGAACCACCAGATGTTGGCTCCTTTCTCCCTATGGAGGCACCGTTGAGAAAATTTGTTATGGCAGACCCAAGGAAAATTCAGGGTTTTGCCCTCAGAATGTACACAGCAGCAGGTGGAGAGTCAATGCAGGCTGCACATACACACACACCACCTCTTTCTACCCAACTCTTTTAACTGAGGACCTGTAGTGGACGTTAGTCCCATGCACCTGCTGGGAATTCCTTCCCTCTTCAGGTGGGCATTATACACTGCACTTCTTTGAAGAAGAACCTCTTCTCTGATTTTACAGAACTCTGAAGCTTGTAGTTCATGAAAGGCCTGATACATCCTTGAAGTCAACCCTGCCTGTTCAGAATATTCCATGCTTCTGACTTGAGTAACTAGCTCAGGGATGTGCACAAGGTACCTGACAGTTATCCCTGGGATGTTAGCTTTCATGATTGTAAAGGAGCTGCTCTTTTTCTGCTGGTCATGCCAAAGTGACAGGATCTCAGTCCTGAGTTAAGGGTGAACATCTTGCCATTTGGGGAGAATATGCCATGAAATAAAGTGGATGTCAAAAAAAGCAGAGTCCACAGATTCAGCAAGGCCCATTCCTTAGAGCATTGCCATTTGGTCACCTTGATTCAGCTATTCCTGACACCCATCTCGGAAACATGACATTCACATTTATAAAATACAATATATTCTACTTTTGGCTAATGTCAATTCTATTAGGATTTCTGTCGCAGGCCACTTAAAGATTTCGGGAGAACAAATCATCCACTGCCACCCCAGCTTAGTTATCTTTGAATAGAAGATTCCAATCTCATCATCTCACGTGGCCCACTATATTAGTCTACTTTCATGATGCTGATAAAGACATACCTGAGACTGGGTAATTTATAAAGAAAAATAGATTTAATGGACTCACAGTTCCACGTGGCTGGGGAGGCCTCACAATCATGGTGGAAGATGAAAGGCACATGTGACATGGTGGCACACAAGAGAGAATGAGAACCAAGTGCAAAGGGAAATCCCTTATAAAACCATCAGATCTCATGAAACTTATACACTACCACGAGGACAGTATGGGGAAAACAGCCCCCAAGATTCGGCTATCTCCAACCAAGTCCCTCCCACAACACGTGGGGATTATGAGAGCTACAAGTCAAGATGAGATTTGGGTGGAGACACAGCCAAACCATATCACCCATGGAAAGGAGATCATGTGCACTTACAACTAGATTCATGCTTCCTGTCCTAGGGTGACTATGGATTTAAGATAATGATGATAACCATGATGACAACGACGACGATGACGATGATGATGATGATAAGCCCTTTTTGGAACACCTGATATTGGATACTGCTCTTAGTGTTTTAAACACATCACTTAATTCCTGTAACAACTTAAGGATAAGTACGTCACAAAAATGTCTTGGCATTGTGCTTGACGCGCAGCAGAGGTTCAATAAAGTGAATTCTGCCATTCTTATCACCCTCCTCATCACTGTAACTAGAACAGTGCTTCTCTAACCCAAATTACATGAAATCACCTGGAAGTCGTGGTAAAGTGCACATGCTGACCCAGCAGGTGTGTCTGGAACATAAGAGTCTGCATTTCTTACCAGTTCCCAAGTGAGGCTGGTCTTTGGACCACACTTTGAATAACGAGGACTTTGGACACTCACAGTCAGGAGAGCCATAAAATGACAACTCCAATTGACTGGTTTTAGAATATTCATTGCTCTCCCCAAATATCACTTACTTGCTCTTTCTACTTTATTTTAACCAAAGAGACGTTTCCATTTGGAGACACGACCCCTGCCCCCACCCGCCACCGACCCATCCCACTACACGCCCAACTGAAAATCTACAAGTTTAGAAATCCTGATGCTCGGACCTTCCCCCATACTAATTAAATGAGAGGCACGGAGGGCAGGTCCTGGGTAGTGGTATTTTTATAGCTCAATCATGTGCAACCAAGATTGAGAAGCACTGGGCCGGTAATGCTTGGCATGGGGCATTATAGGCCAAGGGTGATGGCAAGTTCCACTAATATGCATGGGCAGAATTCAAACGTCACTGGGATTGAAAACGGCTTTTTGTAGAATTAGTAGATTGATATGATATCTGCTACACTTAATTACTAACATTTAGAGAAACACCGTCCATAATTGTTGGCTTGTATGAAGACTAAAAGAAGCCATTTTGTAACTGGAATGTTAGCATCATGAACCTCTTCCCATTATAGTATTGCACTGAGTAAGTTCCTCAACTGAGGCTTTTTTTAGAAAAAGGAAGAATCAGGATAGAAAATCTAGATCCTCAAAGACCTGGAACAATGAGACTAAGCAACCTCCGATGCATCTCAATGGCCATAAATACAACATATGCATAAATAATATGTACTTTACTTACATACTTATAATTCACATTAAAGCACTGAAGCCATACGTGGAATAATGAGGTGTGCCTATCCTGATATGTGTCCACTTTCAACTTGGTACAATTAAACTGTGAGGTATGCTTAACAACCAGCCATAAGAGATTTATGGTTTTTAATAAATGGCTATTTCTACAACAACAAAAATGCTGTTTTGGTTTAGGAAGTGTTCCCATTTCTATCACACAGAAACAAAATCAAAAGCAAAACTTTGCCAGGAATCCACCTGCCTTGCTCATTTCTTTGTAGATACTGCATTTTTTGCAACACTGATGGCACATAGTGGGGAATTTAATCCAACTTTTCTTTAGTTCTGAAACATATGACATTGAAATAAATAGCATAATGCTTGAAAGCATTAAGAGGCAGTTAAGCTGAGCTGGATGCAAGTTGGATCTCCTGCACAATTACTGGCTGTGCGAATGCCCCTGAAAATTTGGAGTTCTGATAAGTAACTTCCACAGGTAAAGCACTTAAGCATAATCTATCATATTGTATCATTCGCATTACCAATGCAAATTTGTCATGATCGAATGGAATACACATTTTGATTTGGTTTATCTTTTCACATCTATCCATGTAGCCCACCAAAGAGACTTACCAAACTCTGAAGCCTTTTCTACCACTGATTGTCAAATTCTATTCTCATGGAAAAATCATTTACATGCTCTGAGAATCAAGAGACACCCAGGGTTTCACCTGGACCTGTACAGACTCCCCTAGACGTCTTACCCTCCCATGCTTTTGATCGCGAACTTGAGTTCTTAGGCTGATGCTGCCATGAGCAATAACTTTTGTTGTCCTGGCTGGTCAACCCTTCACTTCAGCCCTTCTACCCTAGTAGATGTGGTGACCTGCCTTTATTCACCTCAGTTCCTAGTCTACCAGGCTGCTGCTGACAGCGAAATGAGAATCGCATTTGCAATCAGGCTTAATTATATAACAGGTGGCCAGATGGAGGAGAAGCCACATTGGTCTGACCATTCAACAGAGATGTTTATGCTGGACAACACAGAACTCTCAAAGGAAAAAAAAAATCACTGCAAATGAGAGGACTGGTTTAGCAAAATGTAGTGAGTGAACTTCTTGGACAAAAACACACTCCCGAGTAAACCACCAACCAATGCCTATAAATGGAACACTACAGTCTTTCATGGTGAGTACCCAGAAGACTGCCTGATGGTTGTGAAATGATACTGGTTCCTGCTCAGCACTTTGATAGTGATTGCTGCAGAATACACATGTGTGTCAGGCATTGGGTTATACCTGTGACATCATTTCATGTAATCTGCATGACAACCCTATGAGGAACAAAGATGTAAGGGAGCTAACAACTTGTAAATGCACACAGATCATAAGCAGCAGAGGGGAGATTTGAACCCAGGCAGGAACAACAGCCAGTGCCCAGATGCATACCCGATTGCTGCTTCGCCGCCTCCTCTGGGTCCTGTTATCAAGAGAGCTTTAACACGCATTCGGTTGTCACTTCCTTGCATTGCCAACTTTTCAAGGGGGACAATTCATTTTGACGAAGCTCTGGGCTGCCACATGCCCTAACGGTTCAGTAAGAATGACTGAGAAAACTCTGGTTGCTGAGGAATGTATTCATAATTGGAACTGACATAGAAACTACCTACATAGCTAACATGAGACTTTGCACATTAGGTCTGTTTGCATGTCTAGTGTAGTATTACATCTTAAGCTTCTGAGACTCATTGCCCTCATGCAAAATAAACAAGAGCAAAGAAGAATGCAAGTCCCTTTGTGAACCACCTGCCCTCTGGTGTGGTCGTGTCTATGGCACTGTCTTACTTCAAGCTGGGCTTTTGAAACAAGGAATCTTTTTTTAGCTGAAATCCTCACCACCACCTTTTATAATATCAGCTGGAAGGAGTGACACACAGTATTCAAAACTTAGCTTCGTGCCTTCATGGAAAAATTTGAAGTGACTGACAGGCTGGCTAATAATGGTAAAAATAAAATGTCGCCTCTCTCCTGTTCCATCACAGAAGCAGACCAAGACTTAGAAGTCTCTTCTGCATTTCATCATTTTCTACCCATTTTGTAGTTGGACATGAAGAGATGTCAGCTCTTGTGGATTTATGAAGATAAATCAGGAACTCCTCCAAGGAGGGAAATCAACTTTTCAGGCCTCTGTATATGCTTTCTTAGATCTCACTTGTAAAGGGTAAGACCATTCCGGTAGAATAACAAACTTTGATGGCCATTGAGTAACCACACTGAAATTTTGAAGTACTTTTTAAAAGCGTATATGTGGAGCAGAGGATAATTTACAAATAAACAAGTCAAGGGCGGTGCAGTGGCTCATGCCTGTAATCCCTGCACTTTGGGAGGCTGAGGGTGACGGATCACCTGAGGTCAGGAGTTCAAGACTAGCCTGGCCAACATGGTGAAACCCCGTCTCTACTAAAAATATAAAAATTAGCTGGGTGTGATGGCACGCACCTGCAATCCCAGCTACTCTGGAGGCTGAGGCAGGACAATCACCTGAAACTGGGAGGCAGAGGTTGTAGTGAGCCAAGATTGGGCCACTGCACTCCATCCTCAGTGACCGAGCAAAACTCGGTCTCAAAAATAAAACAAAATAAAAAATAAAAGAATAAACAAGTCAACAGTTAATATTTCTGTTTTATAATCTGGCCACGTCACCTTCTGAGACCCTCCCTGTGGCTATGAAGCCCTTATTCTAACACTTTACAAACTATTTTTGAACACTTACAATGTACAAGGCAGCTGGTTTAATTCACACTCTTTAAAAGACACAGGGAGATATTATAGAGAGATTCAAGTATAAGTCACCATATAAAACACAGCAAATCAAATCAAAATTTGGTCACATCAACCTGGCTTCATTTTAAGGAAGAGAGTGAACACACCTCTACTAGTTAGACAGCACACCTGACAAACTAAGTTCTTCATTGCCGGAGTTGGAAAACAGTGACTTGTCTTACCTGGACAGGTGTCCCTTTCTCATCAGTCTTTGAAATGCAAATGCATTTACATTTCCTAAGAACCCATTCCATTGAGCAGTCCCAGAATTATCCTGATAATCCCAACAAGCAGAAAGCAGGATGGGATGTTAAGGGTGGATAGAGAACAAGAGAATCCCATGGGAATACCAAGATGCCCATTTAAAATGCTGATTGTAAGGCCACCCCTGATAGATCAGATGTGGGCCTGGAAATCTCACACTCGGCCAGGATCCAAGATGATCCTGTGGCAAGTTCGCAGATCACAATTAGAAAAATACTGTCAACTCCCATGTACAAAGAAGATAATTCAAAAATCCAGGTAACAAGTCCTCAACCAGAAGGAAGATGCAGCAATGACACCTGCACGATAGAAAACAGTGTAGTTTCCAAGAGTCACATCTGACATCAGGGTCACATCCAAGGTGGGCACATAAGGCAGAAATCACACATAATCAAATCTCAGCAACTTGCTTACGGAGGTCCCATGTTGGTGCCAACACACTGTCGCTGAAAAGTTTCCTATGAACAGTTTTCTCTCTATCTTTGTCATGCATTACACCTTCTTTGAGCAACAACAGATTAAGTAGTTGTCCTATACTTGGGGCCATGTTGCATGAATGACACCCAATTTAGAAATGGAATCTCACTCAGCATGATGAAATGTCAGAGTGGGGAGGAACGGGCAGGACCAGATACCCATTGACGGGTACCATGTTGAATTATCCTTCTCTCACTTGCTTCAGAGCGTGCTCTCTGCTAACGCCAACATTTTTCCTCCTGCGCTGTTGTGATGGTTGTCGGGAGTGGGGAGGGGAGAGGGATGCTAGGACAATTGTTGAATACGTCAAATTGTGTTTGGTCTAATACACACAATCAATCTCTCTAAGGTCAAAAACAATGCCACTCCATTTTAGACACCTTTAATTTTAAAATGAAGGCTTAACAGAACCAGATATACCCCATTAACAAAGACCAACTGAAATCAGATTCAACGGGCTTGAATTCAGAAAATTTCCAAAATAGCTACTAAACCCTACAGACCATTCTATTTTTTGATCCAAGAGATTTCTCTTTGGTTAGAAAACTTCTTAAGATAAATGCACTCACTCTTTCAGAAACAATGGGAAATCCTTTGGTGGAAGGTCATGCTTTAATCTCACAAACATCGAGAACAATCATTAAATTATCCACCTGGCTTTCTAAAAGGAATGGATTCATTCCAATACGACTCTTAAAGATTCCCTGTTTCCTGTTTCCAGGGTGTACTCAGAGCAGGGATCTATATGGCAGAGGAGCCAGCTTTACTCTGAGCTTGACAGAAACAATCCCATCAAGTGTGAAAAATCCACCACACTAGTTCTTTCTAGAACAGCTATGCCTCATATTTTCTGGGCACTACAAGATACCCAGCCTATCGTATTTGTTTTCTGTTGCACATTACACCCTTAAACACACCTAACAGTAGCTTTCAGGGAAAGATGCGCTTATAAATGAACATGGTTGGAGCAGCCGACGGTTCTCTTTCCCCCAAACTTTTAACTACGCTCATCAATTACTCTTAACGGTGCAAAGAGTTGGCAGTGTTTACCCAACACTCCTTTCTGAGTTATTCAGCTCGATCTTGCGGCTCATTAAAAGCATCTCTATTTATTTGCTGTGTGTTACAGTCCTTAACTTTGGCACAATACGCCAGAAGAAAGCCCATTTTACTTTTCCCTGTGGTGTTAATTGGTAGAGCATGCTGCCTGCCTCTTCATTAATTATGTCAATGTGTATGAAACTTCCATTTTCATGGGGGTGAATTAACAACGCTTCTCCGAGCAGGGCTGACACAAAGCCAGCTCGGCTGCCTGCAACGACGGGGATAATGAAGACTGCTGGTGGCTAACGCCACATTCATTTACAAAGGCGTGCTTTGTCTGGCCCCGAGCCCTTCTCACCTCTTCTTCTCTTGTGACCACCAGCATATAACAAGCAGTTTTGTGGAACCAGCAATATCAGCTCTGCTAGGGACAGACCATATGCCTACCTAAACCCAAGACAGAACATTGTGCTGAACATGCTAACTGCATGCGATGCATGGAGGCTGGACAGGTGAGTCAGGTGCAAGCCCACCAAAATGTAGCAGCAACTTCTGATACTTTTAGACAGGTTCCTGATTGCATCGTGCAGTAGAAGAGAAAAAATAAAAGGCAATCTCTGCTGAAAAGTACTTAAAAAAAAATCACTTTAAGATGACTTGCCAAAGTCTCACAGCCAGTTAGGAACAAAAGGAAACACACACACACACACACACACACACACACACACACACACACACACAGCATAACCCCACAACCCTTAAGTCAAATCATGCCTTCTGGTTAACAAAATAACTCAAAAAAACTTTTTACTGCTTTCTCAGCTCAATTACTGTGAATGTTGGTAAAAGAGTGACACCTAGTTACTGTTTTGCTATTTTCTCTCTCAACTATGCCTCCTTCTGTATGAGCTCTCAGACTAACATCGAATATGAATTTAAATTTCTCATCCTCTTTCACCATCTCTATCTTTACCTCTCCTTCCACTTCTAACTCTCATAGGACGCATATTGAAGAAGATGAAAACCAGAAAACAATACACTGATGATGGCTTAGAGTGTTATAGCAATTTTCAAATTACTACCACCATCTACATCTTTGAGAGGTAGACAACAGTGATTTTCAGATGATTTGGCCCAAATTAATGAAGGAAAAGAAGATACAAGGTTTAAGCTCACCCCCCAACTACCCAGGCAAAGGATTATAGGGCTACAGTCAGCAAGGTGGGATGATTCAGCCTGACTTCTACAGAGGAAGCTCTACTCCGGGGCACACACACACATGCACACACACATGCACACACACGCACACACATGCATGCACACACGCATACATTCACGCATGCATGCACACACGCATGCAAGCACACATGCATGGACACACACACACATATGCACCCATGCATGCACACACACACATATACACACACATACATGCACACACATGCACACACCCACACACGCACACACGCAGTGAGTAGTGACAATGCTGTAAGCCTCTCAGATGAGCTCCCTAGTACCTATGTTCTTTCTGATGTCTCCTTGCAGCCTTTACTGCTGTAAATCTTTTTCTCAGAATAAATTGAATGATGACTCTTCACCAAAAAAATCCTTCCCCCCATGATTAAAAACAAATAAACAATGACTTTTTTTTTCCTTTTCAAGCCAAGTGATTGATCATACTCTCAGAACCAGCCCTCTCATGACCCTTTCTCATGCCTTTTTTGAGGGATAAGATAAAGAGTGATGGATGAGGGGCTGGAAGTCAAGAGGTCAGAGGACAACAGACTTGCGAACACTGTGAACAAAACTTCCAAATATTCACTGGTTGGTCTCGCTCAGAAATCCTGCTGTAGTTTTCCTGACTGGATGTGGTGGCTCACGCCTGTAATCCCAGCACTTTGAAAGGCCAAGGCGGGCACATCACCTGAGTTCAGGAGTTCGAGACTAGCCTGGCCACCTCTACTTAAAAAAAAGAGAGAGAAAAGAAAAAATAAAAGAAAATTAGCCAGATGTGGTGGCCTGCCCCTGTAGTCGCAGCTACTCAGGAGGCTGTGGCAGGAGAATCTCTTGAACTCAGGAGGTGGTGGGTACAGTGGGTCAAGATTGTGTCACTGCACTCCAGCCTGGGTGACAGAGCAAGACTGTTGAGAAGGAAAAGAAAGGAAAGGAAAGGAGATGATAGGGGAGGGGAGGGAAGAGGAGAGGAGGGGAGGGGAAGGGAGAGGA
>NW_016807466.1:1337259-1359063 GCF_001698545.2 Rhinopithecus bieti | reverse complement strand
GAGGGGAGGGGAAAGGAGAGAAAGAGAAAGAAAGACAAAGAGAGAGAGAAAGAGAGAGAGGAAAGAAAGGAGAGAGGAAAAGAAAGAAAAGAAAAGAAAAGAAAAGAAAAGAAAAGAAAAGGAAAGAAAGAAAGAAAGAAAGAAAGAAAGAAAGAAAGAAAGAAAGAAAGAAAGAAGGAAAGAAAGAAAGATCGATCCTGCTGTACTTTTACCAGTTACAATTACCAATGTGCCCTGGGTGCATTCCTGAATTTTCCGACTTTGTTTCCTCGGGTATAAAATGGGAAAGTAATGATTACGACAGAGGATGATTGAAAAGAATGAATAAATGACTAGAACTTGGTAAAAATTAAATACATAGTTGTGAATAAAGAATAACTACCAGCAACTGCTACCCTAAGAATTTTTATGTAATGAAAAGAGGAATTATAACAATAGCTCAGGTTTCTGGAGTGCTAATTACATTCTAGGTCCTGTGCTACACTCATTGTCTTGCTTTGTTTGTGGTTTTTTTGTTTTGTTTTGTTTTGTTGTTGTTGTTGTTGTTGTTGTTGGTTTTTGAGTCTCGCTCTGTTGCCCAGGCTGGAGTAGAGTGTCACGATCTGGGCTCACTGCAACCTCCGCCTCCCAGGTTCAAGCAATTCTGCGCTACACTCTTTACTCCTATCGTTATATTTAATTTTTACAATAACCCATGAGGTAGATGCTATTCAAAAATTTTTAGAGATAAGGTCTCACTCAGACTCCCAGACTGAGCTAGAACTACTCAGTCTCAAGCAGTCCTCCTGCCTCAGCCTCCCAAAGTGCTGGGATTACAGGCATGAGCCACTGCGCCCGGCCCAGGGTAGATGCTATGATTGTTCCCATTTTAAGGAAGAAAAAACTGTGGCTTAGACAAGTCAAAAGACTGGCTGGATTTCTGCTCACGGTCAATGAGGGAACCTGGACTTTCTGCTGTTCTTAACTAATACGGAGATAGTGGCATGATTCACAATAGCCAATAAGTTGAAACAACCCCACTGTCTACCAACCAGTAAACAGGTGAATACAACATGGTACATCCACACAACAGTATGTTGTCTGGCAACACGTCTAGAACATGGATGAGCCCCATAAATGTTATGCTAAGTGAAAGAAGCCAAACACAAAAGAACAAACACTGTGTGATCCCAGTGATATACAACATCCAGAATAGGCCAATTCTTACAGACAGAAAATAGATTAGTGGTGGCCTAGCATTGGGGAGCTGGGGGAAGAAATGCTGATCTGTCCAAGGATCTTTTGGGAGTAATAAAAATGCTCTAAATGTAGAATATGGTCATGGCTGTACAACTCAGCAAATGTACTTAGAAAACATCGAACTGCACACTTAAAATGGGTGAATTTTTCACTGTGTAAATCGTATCTCATAAAGCTCTTTAAAGAATAAACATAATTCCATGGTGTATACATGCCACATTTTCTGTATCCAAGCTATCATTGATAGGCATTTGGGTTCATTCCAAATCTTTGCTATTGTAAATAGTGCTGCCATAAACATACATGTGCAGGTGTCTTTATAGTAGAATGATTTATAACCCTTTGAGTATATACCCAGTAATGGGATGGCTGGGTCAAATGGTATTTCCGGTTCTAGATCCTTGAGGAATTGCCATACTTTCTTCCACAATGGTTGAACGAATTTACACTTGGGGACACGGCTGAAGCTGAAAAACATCATCCTCAGCCAACTAACACAGAAACAGAAAACCAAACACTGCATGTTCTCACTCCTAAGTGGGAACTGAACAATGAGAACACACGGACAGAGGGAGGGGAACATCACACACCGGGGCCTGTTGGGGGATGGGGGCAAGGAGAGGGACAGCATTAGGACAAATACCTAATGCATGCAGGGACTTAAAACCTAGATGATGGGTTGATAGATGCAGCAAATCATCATGGCACATCGTACACCTATGTAACAAACCTGCACATTCAGTACATGTATCCGAAAATTTAAAATAAAATAAAAAGGATAAACAAAACTCTTCTCATTGCAAGATGAGATACCGAGACTACCCCATTTTTAATCTCATATATGCAGACATTAAATGTGAGGAACATGTGTCTCCTTCATTTTGCAGGGGTAGGTTTGAGAGAGTGAAGTAAACCATGGAGAGAAATTAGGTTGGAGAGCAAAAAGAAAGATCGCGCAGTATATGGTAGCCTGTGTGAAGGGTTCTGGATTTTATGTGCAGGGCTCAGAGAAGCCACAGAAGAGTTTTAAGTAGCTCGCAGACATGATTAGATTTGTACTAAAAGTTATTACTCTGGCTGCAGACGAGATGGGAGCACAGCTAGGGGCTGACCAAGCAGAAACCAGAGCAGTTTCCTGTCTGAGAGACGGATGAGGTTTGGACCAGAGAGATGATGGAGATGGAGGCAGTGGATGGATTGGAGAGGCATGGCAAGACATGGTGATTTAGTGGGTAGGAAGGGAGCAGTCTGCCCGTGAGAGAGGAATTAAGGAGGACAAAGAAGTGTTTAGCTTGAGCAACCCGGTCATGCCATCTGCTAAAATAGGGATCTGTAGGGAAACATATTTGCTGGGTAAGATCACTGTGTCATCATAAAGATCATCCTCCTCCCATATGCATAAGAAATTCTATTTCAGAAGTCTTTTGAGAAAAAAACAATTCACAGAAAATTATAGGGGAGACATATCCTGGGCTAAATGAAAGGTCTACTTTGGCTTCATTAGAAAGATAATAATTCCTTGTTTGAGATAAATGGTCAGAGAACAAGAAAATAAGGTAGCAGGGGAAAGAAGTGGAAACATTTTTTTTTCCCATGGCAAGCTCAGAAGCTTCCAGAAAGGAGCAGTTTCTAGGCAAAGGGGAGAGGTCAAATTCCTTCCCATTTGTTCCATCAGGACAGTGGAAATTAATTCTCAGCTCTGCTGTGCAAATGGAATATTTTACTTTCTTAACAATGCACCACTTCAGAGTTCCTGCATGCCCTCTGGCTGGCAAAGCCCTCTGGCTGTCTTTGAGTCCTTATCCCTATTTCTGGGCAGGACTTTTTCAACTCTCATCCATTAGAGAAGTCTATTAAGAAGAACTGGCTTTGGCATTAAGTAGACTTGAGTCGGTTTATGGCTCTATCCGTTATTCGTGATGACATCTCAAGCATGTTCCCTGGCCTTCTGGAACCTCGGTCCCTTGTATATAAAATGGGACAATACCAGGGCTGTTAGGATGATTAAATGAGATAGCTCATCTCAAGATCCACTTCAGTTCCAGGAACATGGTGGGCTCCCATCATCTTCCAAGGGAATGATTTCCCACCTTGTTTGTGTGGGGGTATTTTTGGCATTAGGGGATCCCTTTGAGAATCAGGAAAAGCCATGCCCCACATCTTTACTAAATACTCATGCATGAAAACTTGGAACAGACCTATTAAAGTCTGATTCCTGGACCACATTTTTTAAATCTTTAATGTCAGGCAATGGGTCTCAACTCTGGCTGCCTATTACATTGGAAACTTAAAGAAATACTGATCATTGAGCCCCCTATTCCTAAAATTATCTTTAATTGGTTTGGGCCTGGATCCATGCAACCTGATTTTTTAAGGCAACCTCAGAGAATCTGTTACAGCAAGAACAGGGAACCATTGATAAAGGGGGAAAAACTGATGCCTCATTTTTTTTCCTGCCCCAGATATAGTTCTGTGTATTTTGCATTTCCCCTGATTCTGACGGTGTTTTGAGGTGGTTAGCGAGTTCGGGCTCCAGGGTCTGAATAACGTATATCCCTCCATTCTCAACCACTATTAGCAGTAAAGTCTTGGCAAGCTATTCCAATCTCTGGCTCTCATTTACTCCTGCTCATCTATAAAAGCAAGGGTAGGAACAATCATATTTGTCTTACAAGATCACTGGAAGGATCAAGTCAAGTGTTCCATATAATTCTTCTCAAAATATGAGTGGCAGGGCAAGAGCTTGAGACTACATTACATGTAACCACTATTGCCTTCATTACCATTAACACCAGCACCGTCATCATCATGGTAGCATAAGTTATTCTTATTTTATAATTTTACTTTAAGTTCTGGGATACATGTGCAGAACGTGCAGGTTTGTTACATAGGTATACATGTGCCATGGTGGTTTGCTGCAACTATCAACCCGTCATCTAGGTTTTAAGGCCCACATGCATTAGGTATTTGTCCTAATGTAGCATAAGTTATTCTTAATAACCACACTCCTCAAATATTGAAGCTATTTTCTCATTTTTTTTCTAAAGCAACTGGTGACAATGCTCTTATACTATTCAGCCTTCAAGGGACGTGAGACTACTCTGCTTGGAAAAATGTCCATGCCCAGGACTGATCCCATTATTCTGGTGGTGCTGAGAAACACTACTCTAGGGTGTACCTGATTTTGTAATTCCCTACACTCTAAAGCAGCATCTGCATAGATACAAGTATCCCCATTCATTTAAAATAGTGGGAAAGAGAGGTTGCTAATAAAATAGTGGTTCCTCAGTCATCAAGTGCAAGGGTCAATGCAGCTACAACCAAATGAATAATTTCCTGAGGGTAGGGAATCATCCCAATATTGGGAAAGCAGAGGCAAAGGGATTGTACACAAAGGCAGCTGCTGTAATGGCAAAATTTAGCAGCTTATGCTTCTCTCATTCTCTGGTTTCTCTCCCTTGACCCTAAAAAACATATGTCGCTCAAACAGTCTGCCCCAAGCGGCCGTCCCGGATCTACCACTCATGCCAATGAATCCTATCCGCCTTTCTTTCGTGTATCATTCTCTTTTGATCGCTGATCATCCACTAATCATCACTCCAGTGACTTGTCGGGAACCTTCTTGGCCCCACTTTTCTAGAAACCGTGACTCAGCCAGGCAAGGTAGGTTATTTGGGGTGGAGTGACGGAGGTGAGAAGGGGTGGGTAGAAGGGAGGAGGGGTGAGAGGAAAAGGCAATTTACGGCGCCTGTGGGTAGCTGGCTTCCCCCGACCAGCACATTTCTAATTTTATTTTGCTTGCATTTATATTAGGAAACGCGGCAACCACCTCGTGCTAAGGGCGGGGGATGAACCAGAGGAAGATGTGAAAGCTCATAGCAACCTACAGACAGGGGACTTGTATCCCCAAGTCTTCCTAGTTCAGGCTAATGCCCACCTGGCACCAGAGCTGAAAAGGAAACCCACCCATTACCCCAGGGCAGGAATCAGTGTAACTTAGATTCTTGTTCATTTTCTCCTGGAAATGAAATAAATTACCCTTGCTTATTAGGTGTGGCTGTAGATTTCAACAACTCTTTCTCTCTTTTAAGACTCAAGGTCTTTTTTGTTTGCTTGCTTTACATGAAAGATACTTCTTGGAGTTGTTAATTGCCTGTATTTATTCGTGATAGAGTCCTAGAACCCAGAATTTCTGTCTCTATGACAGCTACCAGCCCACTGGCTAAAAGCTTAGATTTAGAGACCAGAGTCCTATTTTTTTATTGTTGTTGTTTTGAGGTGAAGTCTCACCCTGTCGCCCAGGCTGGAGTGCAGTGGTGCAGTCTCAGCTCACTGCAAGCTCCGCCTCCTGGGTTCACGCCATTCTCCTGCCTCAGCCTCTCAAGTAGCTGGGACTACAGGCACCCGCCAGCACGCCTAGCTGATTTTTTTGTATTTTTAGTAGAGATGGGGTTTCACTGTGTTAGCCAGGATGCTCTCGATCTCCTGACCTCATGATCCACCCACCTCAGCCACCCAAAGTGCTGTGATTACAGGCGTGAGCCACTGCGCCCGTCCCAGAGTCCTATTTTTTCTTAAGTGTATATATCTAAGCATACAATACTTTGACATACTTATCTTGACATCCATACAGAGTGAAGTGATTACTGTAGTCAAGCAATTTAACACACTCATCATCTCATAAAGTTAGTTTCCTTCCTTCCCTCCTATTTTTATTTTAAAATATTTTCATTTTCTTTTATAGCGAGAGTATCTAGAATCTACCCTTTTGGTAAATTACCAGCATTCAATACATTATTATTATTTGTAGTCATCATACTGTACATTGGATCTCTAGAACTGCTCACACATACATGTAATTTTCAGCCAGGTGTGACCTTAGACATGTCATTTAACCTCCCTGAACCCCCTTATTGATACTATGAGAATAACTGGAGCAACAACGTTGTAAATTAGAAAACACATGTAAGAACTTTAACAGCATGCCTGACACCTACTAAGAGTAAAATAAAGAGTAGCAGTTGTCGTCATCATCGACATTACCAACACTGAGGGTCAGTCTTAGGTGTCAACCTCGTTAGACTACAGTATCCATTTATTCCATAAAACATTAATTGAGGTATTGCTGTGAAGGTATTTTATAGATATGAATGACACCTATCATTGATTGTCTTCAAGTAGACTGTGCTAAGAAATCTTGGTGGGCATAATGCAATTGGCAAAAGGCCTTAGGAGCAGAACTGTGGCCCTTCCTTGAGGACCACAGTGGTCCACGGTGTCAGCTCCTGCCCAAGAGTTGCCAACATGCTCTTCCGGATGGCCCGGCCCATGGATTTCTGACTTGTTTAGTCAGCCTCAGAATCATATAAGTTATCCCTCGCAACAAATCTCTTAACATACAGAAATATCCTATTGCTTGTGTTTCTTGTGTGGGATCTTGACTGATAAAATCATCGTCGTCATCATCATCACTCGTATTGAGTACACGCATTTGCAGGGCAGGTAGGTAAGCAACGCATACACCGCAAAGACGCACTTCATTGGATTTTCTTCCTTTGGGGAATCTGCACAGAGCCGTGCTCTCTCTGGTTTTCACTGGAGAATGATCCTTTTTAGAGGCAAGGCAGTTTAGTAAGCACAGGTGGATCAATGGGGCTTAAAAGTTTTCATTTTGCCTGCCTTCCATCAACTCTATGGTGCATGATGGAACCCCTGCACTAGTGGTCAGGCATTTTCATGACCCTGGGAGGGTGTGTGCCATTACAGTTTCCCTGGAGAGGCTCTTGTCTCATTCATCTATTGCTTCATCCATTCATTCAACATATGGCTGAATACAAAAGAACTCCCCTGGGCAACGATGACTCAGACAAGACCCCTGCCCCCACAAAGGTTACACTCAGTGAAGGGAAGCAGACAGGGAACCAGCAAACCAAATACAGATTAAAAAATTTTTAAAATGTGACTTAAGTGTTCAAAAAGGAATAAATATAATAGAGTGGTTAAAACAGGTAAGAGGAGCCATTGTAGATGAGAAGGTGAGGGTTGGCCTTTTTGAGGAGGTAATGTTTGCACTGAGAGCAGAAGGAAGGGCAAGAGCCAGTCATGTAATAAGCTGGGAGGAGCCAATGGCAAGTGCAAAGGCCTTGAGGTTATTATCCAAATGACAGCAGGGACTTTAAAAAAGGTAATTAAGTTAAAATGAGGTCACTAGGGTGGGCTCTAATCCAATATAACTGGTGTCCCTATGAGAAAAGGAGATTTCGTTACTATTTATTTATTTGAAACAGAGTTTCACTCTTGTCACCTAAGCTGGAGTGCAATGGCATGATCTCAGCTCACTGCAACTTCCGTCTCTTGGACTCAAGAGATTCTCCTGCCTCAGCCTCCCAAGTGGCTGACATTACATGCATGTGCTGCCACACCCTACAATTTTTTTTTTTGTTTTTTTTTGTATTTTTGGTAGAGACAGAGTTTCACCAGGTTGGCCAGGCTGGTCTTGAACTCCTGACCTCAGGTGATCTGACTGCCTCAGCCTCCCAAAGTGCTGCAATTATGGGCATGAGCCACTGCTCCCAGCTGGAAAGGAGATTTTGGACACAGACATGCATAGACGGAAGATGAAGTGAAGAGTAGATGGATCCCTCATGAATAGATTAATGCCCTCCAGGAAGGGAATAGAGAATGAGTGAATTCTTGCTCTCTCAGTGCTTCAGAGAACTGGTGGGCTTTTTGTCTATTTGTTTGCTTACAGACACAGAATCTCACTCTTCACCCAGGCTGAATTGCAAGTGCTGCAATCACAGCTCGCTGTAGGCTCAAACACCTGAGCTGAAATAATCTTCCTGCTTCAGCCGCTCAATTAGTTGGGACTACAGGTATGTGCCACCATGCCCAGATACTCTTTTTTAATTTTTTGTAGTGACAGGGTCTTGCTATGTCACCCAGGCTGGTCTCAAACTCTTGGCCTCAAGCAATCCTCCCACCTCAACCTCCCAAATTGCTGGGGTTACAGGTGTGAGCCACTGAACCTAGCAGAGAACAAGTTGTGAAAAAGAACCTGGCTCCTCTCCCACTCTCTCTTGCTTCCCCTCCCACTATGTAATCTCTGCATATACCAGATCCCTTTGTCTTTCTGCCATGAGTGGAAGCAGCATTAAGTCCTCACCAGAAGCAGTGCTGGTGCCTGCTTCTCATACAGTCTGCAGAACCGTAAGTCCAAAAAAATATATATATATATATTTTCTTTATAAATTCCCCAGCATTAGGTACTCCTTTACTGAAACACAAATGAACTAAGACAAACTCTGTCTCCAATTACAATCACACTGTGAGGCAAAGGGAGCTAGGACTTCAACATAGGAATTGGTGGCGGGACAATGCAGCCGATGATAGATGGTGAGATAATTGGCTACCGTTTCATACCTTAGCCCAGGTAAGATACCTGTCTCCAAAAGCCAAACTCCAGGGATACATAAACAGCCATCTCCAGCTTTTCCTGTAACCACCCAAGTTGCTCTTGCTTCTCTGTTGCAGGACTGATGCTGCCTAGATTCCTAGTTTTCCAGAGAAGATATCATGCACTGGTTTCAGTGACTGATGGAAAAAAAGAAACCCCACTTACAGAAGGCCCAAAATAAAGGTAACTGAGGAGCTTCCTTAGCACTAAGATTGAGAGGGAGGAGAGGATGCACTCCGTGGAGTGCAACTCTCACTGCCACCATTTATCTTCTCCTTAGCTCGCTCTCCTGAATAAAGGTAAGATATTCTCTGGTGATAGATGGTGACCTGCTCCTTCTATTGCTGCAGATTCTAGGAGAAGCTACCTGAACTGGGTGCAACAGGCAAAATAACCCTGGTTGTGTTGGAGGCAACTGCCATACAGAGAACCCTAGGTAGCTCCTCAATTGTTGCAGTCTTTTAAACAAAGATAAAACCTTTCTCCCCCTCCATCCTTCTTTAGGTTGCAGAGACAGTTCTCAGCAAAGAGCACTGTTTTGCTGTCATATTTTCCATTTCATTATTTTTTTGTAGCAAGATCAGTCATGAATCCAATTACGTCTTCATTCCATCAATATTCACTGGATCATCTATTATGTAACAGGCACTGTGTTAGGGGCCAGCCTAGAGGTTGTACTGGATGTGGCTTTAATAAAGTGTATGTTTTGGCTATTTTGTGCCGTTGAGTTCCTCTCTCTACCATTCATGTGAACCTAATGGAGAGAGAAATAAAGATTCTTGGAAGGGACAGTGGAGAAGTACGAAGAATCATGTTCCGTCTGGTCAGAAACATGCATGGCTGATCAACCTGAAACTAGCAGAATGAAGGGCCGGAGCGTGACCAGAGGAACTCCCATAAAGACTGGCCAATGATGCCATATACATAAAAACAAGCAGCTACAGAAGAGACAAAGGTAATGAAGACGCTATAAAAGAAAATACAGCATACACCTCTTGCTGATCAGCTAAGAAATGCCATGAAGATGGATGGGGTTATTTGAAGCCTCAGTTATCAACTATACAAAAGCACCTACACATCTGTAGGGCATTTCCATAAAGCCCTTGAAGTTGCCAGGATGAAGCATGGGATTGCACTGAGCTGCAAGGGGCTAAATTGGCTGCAAAAGGCCATGAAGCTCTGTGCACTGTAAGTGGGACTAACACAGAGAACAGAAACAGACCATGCTGTAGGAAGCAATAAACTACGGTTTCAAGTTAAGATGGCTTCTCCTCCCTTTCCATTTTTTTTTCTGATAAGAAGAGGATTGATTGTTTATAAATCCCAACTTAAAATGCCCCTTTCATTCTCCCCTGTTGCATATTTCTTCTCGGCCAGGACTGGGAATTCAGTTACGAGAAGTCTCACAGTAAATGTCGTGGGCATCTGTTTGTCACTTCGTAAATCCTCACTCTGTGCCTGTCAGGACTCCAGGATCACCTTTTAAAGCTAATCTAGCTGAGGGATAAGACAGCATTCTTAGCACTTCAACTTGAGTACGATATGACTGGCAATAAAATCAGCCTTAACCCATATGATTGGCAGAGGGTATGGTATTGCAGGCCACTCATTTTTGAGAGCTTGCAAATATCTTTCTTAAATATATATATATGTGTCTGTGTGTGTGTGTGTTTGTGTGTGTGTGTGTGCATACACACATTATTTATATTTATTTCAGTAAGGAAATAACATGAATACATACATATTTCAGTAAGTAAATATCCTAATTGCTAAAAATGCATGTAGTATATTTACAAGGGGTATGTTAGGCTTACTGGGCAATGCAAAGTCAAACCAACTGCATGGTACACAACCTGAAAACTTTTACCTGCTTCCCATTATTAACTGAGATTCTTGCCACACAAACACAAAAGACTAAGACATTAAATTCACTTTACCTACTGAGTCTCCCTAGAAAGGTCATTAGTCTGTTTCTACTGATTTACTCTGATAATAAATATTACTCTGCGTAGAAGATTATGTTTCTAAATTAGACAATCAGCTAAGCACTTCCCTAAACCTGCTAAACATTTTACTGAGTTCCTAATGTTGGTTTAAATAAAACAAAACATCCTACTCTCCTCTGGGTGGGCAAGCCACACCTGTGTTAAGAACACAACATTGGCCATAGGTTCATCGTGTTGTAGATCAAATCATATGAGAAAATCAGACCGTCCTCCTGTATTCCAGCATAAACACTGAGGGGTGGACAGCACTAATAGATGCCTTCCTTTGGGTGCATAAGCAGAGCACAATTGGCTTCTCAGTAATTACTATACACAGTTCTCTCCGTGGTGAGGTTTCAGTTCACCTCATGCAGATAATCACTGCAGTCCCTGCACTCACTTTTGCCCTTTTCAAAGACTCAGGGGCTTCGTTTTCTTCCGTTTCCTTCTGCCCATCACCAACGACTGTAGGTGGCAGACCAAGTTTACGTCAAGGTTATTAATGACCAGGAAGGCATGACATTCTGGTTTTTTCAAAAATGTATCATATTTTGTAAACACAGATTGTACAAGTGAAAACAGGGTGGGCAGGAACACGCTACTGAAAGTTTCACATTATTTCCGTAAGTTTTTTCTTCTTCTTTTTTTTTTTTTTTTTTTTTTTTTTTTTTTCAGACAGAGTCTCACTCTATCACCCAGGCTGGAGTGCAATGGCATGATCTCACTGCAACCTCTGCCTCCTGGGTTCAAGCCATTCTCCTGCCTCAGCCTCCCGAGTAGCTGGGATTACAGGTGTGTGCTACCACGCCCAGCTAATTTTTGTATTTTTAGTAGAGATGAGGTTTTACCATGTTGGCCAGGCTGGTTTTGAACTCCTGACCTCAAGTGATCTGCCTGCCTTGGCCTCTCTAAGTGCTGGGATTATAGGTGTGAGCCACCGCGCCCAGCCCATTTCCATATGTTTTCACCCAGTTGGAGTTTTCCAAAATAGTCACCAGGCAAGCCTCATCTCTTTCAATATTTTATTGGTCTCTCAGCCTGTATCTTAATATCCATGAAGGCAGGTGGCAGGAGAAAATCAGATAAAAGGAGAATTAAATATTCCACGTATAACTTCTACCTCTATCTCATAGAGGAGTGGCATCATACCCCCACCTCCCCTTCTTACACATGGAAAAGAGAGTGTAGGATCAAAATAAAGTCACAGCATTCTTTGGGACAAAAAGAGAAGGAGTTTCAAGTTGGAGTGCATAGTCCCAGAGAGTGCAGGGGACAGAGAAAGATGAAGATATCCAAAACAGTCAAGAATACAGAAGCAACAAGTAGAATGGTGAATGCCAGGAATTGCAGGGAGGGGAAAATGAGGAGTTACCAATCAGTTTGCCTTAAGGGAGAAAATACGGAAAAGAGAAAGGATGGGGGAAGAGGGGGAGAAAAGGAGATGAAGGAAGCCTCACTCTAAAATACAAGGAAAAATGCCAGTGAATAATCCCTGATGTCTTAGAAGACTGAGGAACTTTTTCATTTTTATTTTCTTGAGACACAGTCTTGCTCTGTTGCCCAGGCTGAAGTGCAGTGGCACGATCATAGCTCACTACAGCCTTGACCTCCCAGGCTCAAGTGATTCTCCAACCTCAGCTTCCTGAGTAGCTGGGACTACAGGCACATGTCACCATGCCTGGCTAATTTATTATTATAATTTTTATAGAGACAGTGTCTTGCTATGTTGCCCAGGCTGGTCTCAAACTCCTGGGCTCAAGTGATCCTCCCACCTCAGCCTCTCAAAGTACTTGGATTTCAGGTATACGCCATTACACCTGACCAGAAACTTACAAATATGGGGAAGCTAATATTACATTTTAAAGTGTTTGCAGTCCTGTCATCCCTCAGATTAAAATGGGATATGCACAGTGGCCTCGAGTGATGCTGTGCATTTAGGGTGGGCCTGAGATAGAAGCAAGAGATGAGAGGTAGGAGGAGATGGTTCACTGAGAACGGATCATTGGAATGAATAGTTACTCTGAGAAAGCAAAGTATCCTGGCAGGTGTCTGCAGACACCCTGTGGGTGCCGTGGATTTCCCACCTCCCATGGATTAGAGTTGTAGCCAGTTTAAATATAGAAAGCTGGAGAAGTTAGGGGCACCCTGGCTGCAGATCGAAATGTTAGTTAAAGATTGCGACGGTCTTAAAATACAACGTGAGTGATGTTTGAGAACACAGCACAGCTTGTGCAGCCCTATGTAAAGCAGATGCAAATCATATGTAAATGTGCACCTGTCCTTCTTGACTAGTTCTGACTCCAGCCCCTTCTGAGAACTGGCTCTCTGGGCAGACTTAGATGTCTGGTTAAATCAGTGGCCAGTAAGCCAATCACTTGCTGGGAAGGCACAAGATTGCCTTGGCTGGGTGGGTGATGAGGAGATTTTGAGAAACAGACACTAACTAAGCAGATACTTGCAGAGGGAAAAGAGAACTGGAAGACACCATGTATCAACCAAAAGGTGGACTAGGGGTCACAGATAGAGGGGCCTATTTCTGAGCTGTGAGAAGCAAGGACAAAGTTGTGCAGGCTGAAAACTCACTGCAATCCTGGGAACAGCCCACCTCTATTTTTTTTTTTCAAATTCCTCACTGTGGTAAAATACATACAACATAAAAGTTACTATCTTAACCATTCTAAGCATACAATTCAGTAGCATTAAATATATTTATATTGTTATGCAGCCATCACCACCATAATCTCCAGAACTCTTTTGATCTTGTAATACTGAAACTATGTACCCATTAAACCATAACTGCCCTTTACCCCACCTTTGTATCCACCAACCACCACCATTCTCCTTGTCTCTCCGGTTTTCACTACAAACTTCATGTGAGTGGAATCATATAGTGGGTGTGTTTTTGTGACTGGCTTATTTTACTTAGAATAGTGTCCTCAGGGCTCATCAATGAAACGTGTCAGAATTTTCTTCACTTTTAAGGTTGAATAATATTCCATTGTGCATGTGTGTGTGTGTGTGTGTGTGTGTGTATCACATTTTGCTTATCTGTTCATCACTGATAAACAGTTGTATTAGTGCCATATTTTAGCTGTTATGAATATGAGTGTAAAAACATTTCTTTGGCCAGGCGTGGTGGCTCACGCCTGTAATCCCAGCACTTCGGGAGGCCAAGGCAGGCAGATCACGAGGTCAGGAGATCGAGACCATCCTGGCTAACACAGTGAAACCCCATCTCTACTAAAAATACAAAAATAAAATTAGCCTGGCATGGTGGCGAGAGCCTGTAGTCCCAGCCACTTGGGAGGCTGAGGTGGGAGAATGGTGTGAACCCGGGAGGTGGAGCTTGCAGTGAGCTGAGATCGTGCCACTGCACTCCAGCCTGGGCAACAGAGTGAGACTCTGTTTCAAAATAATGATGATGATGATGATGATGATAATAAACCATTTCTTTGAGGCTCTACTGTCTCTACTTCAGTGGACCCCAACCTTTTTGGCATCAGGGATCAGTTTTTTGGGGAACAATTTTTTTCACAGATGGGTGGGGGGCTGTGGCAGGGGATGGTTTCAGGATGAAACTGTCCCACTTCAGATCATCAGGCATTAGATTCTCATAAGAAGTGCACAATCTAGATCCCTCACACGCACAGTTCACAATAGGGTTTGCGCTCCTATGAGAATCTAACGTCACAGCTGTTCTGACAGGAGGTAGAGCTCAGGTGGTGATGCAAGCAACGAAGAGTAGCTGTAAATACAGAAGAAGCTTTGCTTGCTCACCAACCGCAGCCCAATTCCTAACAGGTCATACCCCGGTAACAGCATGTGACCCAGAGATTGGGGACCCCTGCTTTACACTCAACTCTTTTAAATATATACCCAGAATAGGAATTGTTGGATCATCTGACAGTTCTATTTTAAATTATTTGGGAATCTCCACGCTGTCTTCCACAGCAGCTGTGCTATTTTACATTCCTACCCACAGTGCATAATGGGTCCAATTTTTCCACATCCTTATCGACACATGTTTTCTGTGCTTTTTTTTTTAGTTGCAGCCATCCTAATATGTGTGAGGTGGTATCTCATTGTGATTTTGATTTGTCTTTTCTCTAATGATTAATGATGTTGAGCAACTTTTTTCATGTGCTTATTGGCCATTTGCTTATGTTCTTTGAAGAAAGGTCTATTCAAGTCCTTTAATCATTTTTAATCAAGTTATTTGTATTGCTGTTGTTGTTGTTGAGTAACCCATATTGATTTGTGGACAGAGTTAAGTAGCTCTAGGAGGAAGATCACGGGAAGATCTTCCAAAGTTAATGCAAATGCTGCATTTATGCATATCCTCCTAACGCACGCTACTTAGCTGTTAATTGGCTTCCCAAACTCCTGCAAGTTCTGCAATTGTTAAGTCTGAAATAAATCGCTTGTGCATCTCCACTACCACCTAAATCTACCCCACCATCAATATTCCCTCTGATCTACAATCTACAGTCACTGCCTAAAGGAGCTTCCTAACTTCACGCTTGTCATGCCCATTCTCTACCAGCTTGGGTAAGTTTTGTGAATAAGAATCAGATCGGCCAGGTACGGTGGCTCACGCCTGTAATCCCAGCACCTTGGGAGGCTGAGGCGGGTGGACCACCTGAAGTCTGGATTCAAGACCAGCCTGGTCAACATGGTGAAACCATCTCTCTGCTAAAAATACAAAACATCAGCTAGGTGCAGTGGCGGGCACCTGTAATCCCAGCCACTTGGGAGGCTGAGGCAGGAGAATCGCTTGAACCTGGTAGGGCAGAGGTTGCAGTGAGCCCAGATTGCGCCATTGCCCTCCAGCCTGGGGGACAAGAGCAAAACTCCATCTCAAAAAAAAAAAAAAAATAGAAAAAATATCATATCATGGCATTCTCTTGCTTGAATCAAACTAAGAACCTCCCGCCTCACCCACAATAGAATCCTTACTTCTCACCACAGCCCACAATAGCAGACAGGGGGCTTTATCTCTCCTGTTTCCTTGACCTCAGCTGGTGACCCCACCTCTTCCACTACCTGCCTCTCTGTTGTTTCTCTGCTATGCTGTGTCGCTCACTCTGGTATCTGGCATTCCTTCAGCTTGGGATGTTTCTCCCTGAGATTTGTATATGCCAGACTTCGTCTTAACCTCAGAGAGGTCTTTCTCTCCATCCCCTTTCCAATTCCTCTCTCTCGTATCTTCCAGCTTTGTTGCCTGCAGAGCAATTTTTACATTCAGAAATTAATTTATATTTGTGATTCCCACACTGATCTCATAAAATTCAATTTGGTTGCTATTTAGAGAGTCCCCAAATAATGGTGGCTTAAACAAAATATAGGTTAATTTTTCTCTCCCATACAAGAAGTTCAGGGCTACATATTCCATCTTAAACCTTTTTGCCTCATTTGCTTTTTTTCCACTATCCTTAGGACATAGATTCCACCATCAAAGTTGCCTCAAAGTCACATAATGTTGTACAACAGTGGGGAGAAAGCATGAAAGGGTATGTGGTGTTTTCATTGCAATGAGTTAGTCCCTATTAAAGGGTTTCCCAGGATGCACGTCTAATAATTTTCACTGCCATCTTAATTGGGATCCCTCTCTGCTAAGCTGAGGAACATAGCATTATTATCCTTTAATTTGGGGCATACTGACACTCTGACTAAGGGAACTATTTCCAAGCACTCTATTCCTTAAAAAGAAGGGATAAAGGGATACTGCGCAGATAAGCTGGCAGTTTCTGTCACAACTCCTTCTTGAAATATGAGGAAAATATGAGGAAAAATGTTTTCCTTGAGCAGAAAATATGAGCTCCATGCAAGCAGTGATGTTGTCTGTGGGGTGTATTGCAATATCATCCTTAGTGCCTACTGCAGTGTCTGACAGGCACACCATAAATAGAGGTGCAATAAACATTTGCTGAATTTGGAGAGAGCACAGTTGTAGGTTTTATTTTCTAAGATGATGTTTAAGGATGCACATGGATGCTTCCTGTCACATTCAGGTTGTTCCGTAAGACAGGCCAACTTAGTGTCACCATCAACTTATTCAGTTCCCCACTCCACTCCCAGGGAAAACCCATCTGCTTTAAATCTCAGAACCATAGTATCATCCTTACCATCTACAAGGACAGTCGAGTTTCCTTTCTAAAAGTCACTGCTTCCTAGGATTTTGCATTATATTCCAGGTGGAGGCCCAATTTGCAGCCCAGAACAATTCAAACCAGTTTTGTTGGTGCTATGTGATCATGTTCCTGACACTATTATGTATTATGACTAGTATCTGACTTTTAGATTTATCTGCAGAATTTCCCAGAAATCTGGCTCCATGATTGTGACTGTCCACATTCTGAGCACATTCAAGAGATTGCAGAAGTGGTCCCCAACATGTTCTTTGTTCTTTTTGCCTAATTTCTTTTTTTCCCTTTCTTTCTTTTTTTTCTTTCTTTTTTTTTTTTTTTTCTTTTAAGATAGAGTCTTGCTCTGTTGCCCAGGTTGGAGTATAGTGGCATGATCTCAGCTCACTGCAATCTCCACCTCCCAGTTTCAAGCAATTCTTGGGTCTCAGCCTCCTGAACAAACTGGGACTAAAGGCGCCTGCCACCACACCAGGCTAATTTTTGTATTTTAGTAGAGACGGGGGTTTTACCAAGTTGGCAAAGAAGGTCTTGAACTCCTGACCTCAAGTAATTCGTCTGCCTCAGCCTCCCAAAGTGCTGGGATTATAGGCGTGACCTACCGCACTGCCCAGCCTTTTTGTCTAATTTCATCTCAGCCCTGGTCAGATTACTGGCTGATTCTGCATATGGAAGTAGATACCATTCCTCCAAACATGAGTATACACAAGGATGATAGGTGTTTGACTGTGTTAAAACTTCCAAACCTTCAGGCATATGCTGCCTGAAACAGTCATTCATTTCCAAAGACGTTTTAAAGTGTGTGATTCAGGGCCTATTCTGAAAACATTTCTCACCTACTACTTTTTAAACGATTACCATTCGGTTTTTCAAATGATAAAACAGAGAAAAAAAAAACCTTTAAACACTCAGTGGATCCTGAATTATTAAACATAAAAGGGCACTTTGGTGTATTTATTATCACACTGAAGGAAATCTTGTCTGGTTTAAGCTCTTAGCTCCTTAAAACGTCCCCCTCTGTGCTGAAGTGGAGTTAAAAATTCATTGCCATAAAACTCCATCCATTTCCAACTTTCTCATCAACAGTTCCTGACATTGTGAGCTGTCACCTCTGCAGCCTGCACGCTTCCTCCAGGGAGGAGGACGGTCCTGTGGTGTTGATGCTCATACTTCCCTTGTCCCTTGGAACTGAAACTGACTGCCGGTGTTTGGAGCTGTCTCCTTTTCTGCTTTCCCAGATGGACACCATTTCTCTAAGGGTTGATTTCAGGGGTCCTCCTACAAGCATGGTTCAATACTGAGCAAACTGTGAACAAGGCAGCCAACTCACTGCCTAGGAACTGACACTTATCTTTTGCCTCTGATAGTGTGCTATGGTTTTGATGTGTCCCCCAAAGTCTATGTGTCAGAAACTTAATAACCAATGCAACAGTGTTGAGAGGTGAGGTCTGGTAAGAGGTGATTAGGTTATGAGAACTCCGCTTTCATGAATAAAGTCATTACTGCTGGAGTGAGTTAGTTATCATGAGAGTGGATTGTTATAAAAATGAGTTCATCTCTTCTTCTCTCTTGCCCTCCCACCATGCGATGGAAGAGGAGGAGGGCCCATGTAATATGCAGTGTCATGCTCTTGGACTTCCCAGCCTCCAAACCCATGAGCCAAATAAACTTCAATTGCTTTTAAGTTACCCAGTCTTAGATATTCTGTTACAAAAACACAAAACAAACTAAAACATTGTGTCTTCTTGTTTTGATTTTGTCTTTTGGTAAAGGAGGTGGAATTTATATAACATAAAAGTAACTACTTCAAAGTGTACAAATGAGTAGCATTTAGTACCTTCACAATGTTGCACAACTGCCACCCTCTATCTAGTTTCAAAAAATTTTCATCACCCCAGAAGAAAACCACCAGGTGTGAGCTGAGTGGAGTGGCGGAAAAAAAGAAAACCCATGATCATTTATCAGTCAAACTCCCTATTCCGGCTCCCCTGGCAACCCCCATTCTGCTTTCTGTCTCTATGAATTTGCCTATTCTGAATATTTCATGGAAATTGAGTAATATGTGATCTTTCATATCTGGTTCCTTCCCTTAGCATAATGCTTTCATCTACATTGTAGCATGTATCAGTACTCCACTTATTTTTACTGTTGAATAATATTCTACTACAGAGATATACCACATTTAGTTTATCCACACATCTACTGATGGACAGTTGAGTTGTTTCCACCTTTAAGCTATTGTGGATAAATGCTGTGATGAACATTTGTGTACATATTTTTGTTTGAGTACTTGTTTTCAATTTTACTGGAAATAAACTTCCAAGAGGAATTACTTGGTAATGTGGTAATTTTATGTTTAACTTTTTTTTTTTTTTTAAGAATGGCCACACAGTTGTGCACTATCTGTGATAATTTTACACTATCACCGTTTGATAGTATTTTTTTTTTTCACTCACAGGTTTTTAGGCTTTCTCCCCATGACTTCCTTTTAACCTAGCATTCAAAAAAACATCACTCCAGAAATGGAAAGAAGCTCTGGAATTCCCAAGAGCAGGAGTTAAAATCGATATCAAGCTCAGTCGCTGCCTGCTTCAACCACGACAGGAAGCAATAGCTGCTCGGAGCCACAGTTTTCTTTATTCATTTTCTTCATCCCTAAAGACAACGGCTGTGAAGGAGGCTTGGAAGAGCCACATCTGTACCTAGTTTCAACAGCCTGGAGAAACCAGAGAACACTAGAATGAAGGACAGATCAGAGATGGAGTAGAGAAGGAATAACTGGGAGAGGTGGTAAAGGAGTCATACATGAGTTGAGGTGTCTAACACACAAGAAGAAACCATTTGGGTGCAAGATGGCTATGGTGTGTACCTTTGAAATGTAGTCTTTTCAACTCTCCTTAAGATTACCCAGACTTGCGTGCAAAGACTAGACCACTGGATTTATATATTTCAGATAACCCAACTTCCCCTCTGCACACCACTGTAATTATATTTAGCTGTGCATATTTATCTTTGGCGCAGAATTCCATTTCCCTTTCCCTTTGCACATGCTGTCCTCTTTGCCTGAAACACCCTTCCATAAATCGTCTGTGTGAAAAAATTCCTACCCATCCTCAAAAGCCTGCCCAGCCTTCCCTTCTTTCCACAAACCTTCCAAAAATTCGCTTTGCAGCATGACTCCTGACTCTCCGTACACAGATGCCTTTCCATTTGACTTATAGTTATACACACATGCCCGTCTCCTTTGCCTAACCATGAATTCTTTGAAGTCAGGGACCGTGGTTTCCTCTAAAAAATGGGAATAAAAATATTCGTGGCTCAGGATTGTTGTCGGGGTGAAGTGAGTTCGTGCATTTAAAGAGTTAGTTGCACTAACCTGCACATTGTAGATGCCTCTTAAACGTTTGGGAAGCCATTGGACCTTTGGGTACCTACACTATCAGTGCTGGCAATGGTCTGAATGAAAGATGATTCTTCATTTTGCACTCCTAAGCAAGTCAGTGGCAAATGGGGCTAGGGAGAGGGAGAGTAAAGCAGGATGGGCAGGAAAAGTTGAAGGAAAAATTACCCGGGAAATCTTCAGGATGAAAGGGGAGAGTGAAGATAACACAGCCAGTATCATGAACATTACATTCACCATGCACACAAACACTAAATAAACTGAGTTAACGTAAGCATTATTACCATTCTGATTATGGAACATACTGATTATTTATACTTCAAAACTATTGGGCCAAGCCTGTTCCTTTACTTCCTTTGGATAAATGAGGAGGAGTAGGATGATAAAAAGAAAAGATTGGGAGTCCAAAGCAAAACAATAATAATAATAATAATAATAATAATAATAATAACTCCCTAAGAGAGGATTGGAAATATGATACATTTTTTTTAGATGGTAAGAGTCTAGAAGAAACTCCTTAGATCCTGCCACAAATAGCAGTGTGGCAGTAGAGAATGAAAGAAAAAGTCATGTCATGTGGGCTAAGCTTTATTCAGTGATACATTTGTAAGACATACAAACCAGGCACCTTTATAAAATTATGAGCATCTAGCTGGGTGTGGTGGTTCATGCCTGGAACTCCAGTACTTTGGGAAGCAGAGGCAGGCAGATTACCTGAGGTCAGGAGTTCAACATCAGCCTGGCCAACATGATGAAATTCCGTTTCTACTAAAAATACAAAAATTAGCCAGGCGTGGTGGTACAGGCCTGTAGTTCCAGCTACTCAGGAGGCTGAGGGAATTGCTTGAACCTGGGAGGTGGAGGTTGCCCTGAGCTGAGATCGCACCAGTGCACTCCAGCCTGGGCAAGATAATTGGACTCTGTCTCAATGAATAAACAAACAAACAAATACATAAATAAAGAGAGTGAGAGTGAGCATCATACGTCCGCAAACAGTCTTTCAAATATGTGCTGTTGAATCAGTTGTCCTGTTTTGCCTTGCAAATATCAGAGGACAGGCACCTGCCCAGCTCGTGTAATAATGATCATCTCCTCTCAATATGTGTTTGATACTCATACAGTGGACAACAAGTTTGCACACCAGTTCATTCGTGGAATTGGCTAGGACAGACACTGCAACCAAGACTTTCACAAGAAGCTTTATCTTACAAGCCTGTGTGAAGAAATTAATTTAAGAGAATGAGGCTCAATCAGAGACATTACCACCAAATATAAGGCTATTCTGGGAAAATCAGCCCACAAGCAGAGTCCACCCCAACTCCTAATATGGCTGGTCCAACAAGAAATGCAATTTGAGGCGCAAAACATGGTGAGGTTGATAGACTTAAGAGTGCTGATAGACTTAACAGCTCTTTTTTAAAGTTCAGAGAATATAATTTTTTAAGTTTTCTTGCTAGAATTAGAAGAACAATAAACAGCTAATAAAGAACCAATCAACTGTATTAACCTCAATAAAATATTGAAAGGTGTTATTCAGTTGTCTTTGAATTCTCCATTTTTTTGTGGGGGGGGGGGGGGGGG
>NW_016807466.1:1328180-1336923 GCF_001698545.2 Rhinopithecus bieti | reverse complement strand
GAGGGAGACAGGGTTATTCTGTAGCCCAAGCTGGAGTGCAGTGACACAATCTTGGCTTCCAGCAACCTCTGCCTCCCAGGCTCAAGTAGTCCTCCCAACTCAGCCTCCCTAGTAGCTGGAACCACAGGCGTGTACCACCACGTCCAGCTAATTTTGTAGTTTTGTAGAGACGAGGTTTCACCATGTTACCCAGGCTGGTCTTGAACTCCAGGGCTCAGGCAATCCAACCCCCTCAACCTCCAAAAGTGCTGGGATTACAGACATGAGCCTCTGCACCCAGTCTAAATTCTCCCTTTTCTAAATGTAACAAAAATTGTGTGTTTCTGCGGAAGGGGTAGAAAACAGAATGGATTCAAAGATGGCTTCAGGCATTGAGTTTCAGTAATGAGTATCTGTTTGGTAATTTAAATGGACACTTTGAAATCTTTAGCCGCAAAGAGCTAATTTTCCCAAACTCTAGCCGTTCCACTGCCAAAGTCACTAGGTGGCCATCCTGTACCACAGTGATAAATTGTCAGCTGCTTAGTATCTTTCTACATTGATATGCTTTGTTTAAACTGAAATACATTATTGTTAAAAGGCAACTGGATATCAATAATGTAAATGATAAAATAACAGGATCACTTACTCTGAATAAAAGGTAGCCATAAAATAAATAAAGCGCAATCACAAGTTATTAAAATCTAACTACCATTACCTGTAGACACTGAGCCGGAGGCTTCCATTTTATTACTAAAAACGGAGATCACAAAGTATCAGATGTTTAAGACACTCTAGTACCAAATAAAGACTTTCTCATTGACATGAACAGGGTAATAGAAAGAGAAACGAAAAGAGAATAACTCCTTCTCCTAATAATTGATTTAATGTTATTTAATAGCCTCGCGTTTACCTGTCTAAATGCATAACGATATAATGGGGCTTATACTTGGGAAAGACTATTTTTAGCCAATCTTTAAAAAAAAAAGATAGATAGATAGATAGACAGATAGATAGATAGATAGACAGATAGATAGATAGATGCTACTGTATTTTCAACTGCTATTAGATATCTTATCTTTCCAGTCATCTCTCCAAGAAAATTTTAGTCTCTCATTCTTTCATCCTTATGACATTTCTTATCATTTTGAGTTGCCGAAACACATTACCATAACATCTTCTAGGGCTTGTGCTAGAGCATAGTACTAATATTTTGAGCTGCCTACCATGGTTGCTGGTTCAGAGCATGGGCTCTGTACTTCTGACTAAGCATCTGCTCTGTCACACACCAGCTCTGTGACAGTGAGCAAGTTAACATCACATTGTTGCAGTATCTCTAGCTATAAAGCAGAGTACCCAATGTAGTACCTGCCTCATGGGATCAAGGACAGTAATGTATGTAAAATGCTCATAAGAGCATCTGGCCCATGTAAGGACCATAAAAGCATATGCAGTTATATTGATTAGTTGCCTGTATTAGCTTTATACTGCCGCTGTGACAAATGGCCTCAAACATGATGGCTTTAAACAACACAAACAACCCATCTTCTAGTTCTGTAGTTCAGAAATCTGATGCAGGTCTCATCCAGCTACAATTAAGGAGTTTGCAGGGCATGTTCTTTTCTGGAGGTTCTAGGGAAGAATCCGAGTTCTTGCCTTTTCTAGAGTCTAGCGGCAGCCTGCTGTTTTTGGCTCATGGCTTCCTTCCATCTTACAGACAGCAATAATATGTTGAGTTCTTGTCAGGAAGAGCTGCTCTGATTCTCTCTTCTTCTGCCTTGCTCTTCACTTGTAACAAATCTATGTAATCCTATTGGATCCATCCAGATAATTCAGGATAATGTCCCTATCTCAAAGCCAACCGATTAGCCAGCCTAATTCTACATGTAATCTTAATTTTCCTTTGCAATATAACCCAACATGGTCACAGGTTCCAGAGAGTAAGACATGGCCATAGGTAAGGCAAGGGCATTATTTTGCCTACCACCTCATCTAACCCAAAGATGTCTGTTCACACAAAGAGGAGCAGAAGAGATCTTTCTCCCTGCTTTTTACATTGTTCTCAGAAGAGGGTGTGAGACTGGTGAAAAACGATGCTGCCAGCACGTGATCCTTGGACTTGATCTTCCCTATTAGTGTGTTTTGTATGTTCTGATTTTACTTTTTAAAAATCTTACCTTTATTTTGAAATGCTTTTAGACTTAGAGAAACATTGCAAAAATAATATAGAGTGCTCCTGGGTCTCTCATCCAGTCACTCCTAATGTTTAACACCATACTTAATCATAATACAATGATTGGTACCAGGAAGTTGATGTTGGAACAATACTATGATCGAAACTGTCAGTTGCATGGGGATTGCATTAGTTTTTCCATTTGGCCCCCTTTTGATGTGTCTGGATCCCATCTAAGGTTTCACCTAGAATTTTGTTATTATTTGTTATTATTTGTTATTATTTGTAACTCCTCACAGTTGATGCTTCAGCACCTCAATATTTATTTGAAGTGAAGAGTGCTTGCTGCTAAATACTTTACTACATTCGTGTATTATAATCTCCATTGAGGGGACCCTCCTGGCCTCTATAAGCATTTGAATCTGAAGCTCCTAAGGAAACACTACTAGGATTCAGAGAAGCACCCAGTTCAGCCAATTTCTCACCCCAACTCTTCTAGATTAAACCTCTCCACCGAATATGACATTTTCCCTAATGTCAGATTCACAAGGAAACTCTCTCTCCTTGCACAAAACATCAACGGGCTGCCACGAGACTAAAACAATAAAATGTCAGCAAAACACAGGAGATTCTGAGAGATTTAGCATCAGAACTAGAACTGCTGGTCAGCATTCCTTCTACTACCCTCCCCTCTTCCCCCACCAATTATTTTTTGTTTCTTTTTTTACCCCCCTTTCTCTGGTTTTTGAAAACAGCTCCTGGAATTGTATAGAAAGGGCATCAATAGATCAATAACTGTTTCCCTCTAATAAAATGTTAAACGATGTTGAAAATTAATCACCAGGGCCGTTTGTGCAGCCCTCATGAGAGGGAGATGGCTCGGGAAATTTAATAAATTATTATCACAATGATGTTCCTATTATAGAATTTGCATTTCATTCCCAAGGCTTGCATTCCACCTCAAAGTTGCCTGACGATGGTTAATAAAACCAAACGGACTCTTCCGCCTCAGTGGTTAGAAGGCTATGCTGAGAGTTGTCTGCCAAAGAGAATTCTTAGGGCTTCATACTCAATTATTTCAGCTTTCGCTCTAACCCCCTTCTTTAAAATTTTTGTTTCTTTAAAACAACTAAAGACAGTATTTAATAGTGAGCATGGCTTTCTGACGGAAACACGCACTGTAATGATATGCCTAGCTTAAAAGCAAATCTAATCTACTTGCTTATTAAATTTAAATGTGTTTAAGGCTGATACGGTTTGAAGATGATATGTAAAATAACAGCTTCCATGGTTATAAATGTCAACTCTAAAAATTATATGCAATATAACATACAAAATAAATGCTGCTTCATCTTTACATTCCACTGTGATCAATTCATTAAACGATGTGTTACAAGCCATGAGGACGACTGTACAACGTGAGGCGCCATTTGTCATAGTGTATTCTAAAGCACCCAGGAAATGCTGTAGAGATGTGCTGGGTTGTTTCCCTTCTTCTTTTTTTTTTTTTTTTTTTTTTTTTTTTTTGTCAGCAACGGATTATAGGTCTTATTAGAAAGAGGGAAAAAAGCAGATTTCTGAAGCACCATGACTGGAATTACTTCTCCCATCAAATATTAAAGACTGAGGAAATCCATTCTTAAGACAAAGTTCCATATTAAAAAATGAGAGGGGTTGAAAGGGGTTTCCTTTGGAAGAGAGCACTAACTACAAAGTATGATAGTGAGGAATTAAGATGGATTTTCCCCTGGGTTAGGAATCACAGTTTCATTATGTTCTAATCATATCACACTCATATCCCAGGGTTCCCCAAATTGGATTGATCATCTTGACACTATGTGGGAGTGGGAGACAGGCATACACTTTGCATTCCTGGGCCCCCTTTTCAAGGTTCTGATTGAGATGATTAGGGAGAAGTCCAGGAAAAAAAAAAAACAAGTCTTTATGAAATATGCTTCCTTCATGGTTCTCTGAACAGTTAACCTCCTCTGAAGAATAGTCAAGCCTTGCTCATCACGTGCATCTATGCAGACAAGCTGAATGTAACTGTTACCAAAAATGACTGAAACGACAAATATGAGCAATGCCATAAACCCCAGTGAAAAATGCGCTCTACAAAGCTAGAACCATGCGAGGCCAGGAGAATACAGTGGATCTGTTTGCTGACGGAATGGTACTGATTTCTGGGGAGCTGAATTTCTGATCTCATGTGGTACTGGTTTCTGAGTAGCAATACCACTCTACCAACCCTCTATACATCAGCGCTACACCCATCCTCTTAGCAACCTCCTCCACTTTCCCTTCTAACTTAGGTCACTCTCCAGCTCATCAGATGGAGATCAGAGTTTCACCCAGGGAAAAAAAAAAAAACAAAATGCCTGGATGATAAGTAAAAATACCTGCTGGGAATTTTCGGAATTTGTGGAAGAGTTGGAAGCATCAACGTTTGTAAAGGCTGAAAACAAGAACAATGAGGCAAGTTTTATTTTTTATATTATTTTTATTTTATTTGTGTTTGAGACAGAGCCTCTCTCTGTCACCCAGGCTGGAGTGCAGTGGCGCGACTGCAACCTCACCTCAGCTCACGGCAACCTCCTGGGTTCAAGTGATTCCCCTGCCTCAGCCTCCCGAGTAGCTGGGTTTACAGACACACCACCATGCCTCGTTGATTTCTGTATTTTTAGTAGAGATGGGGTTTCACCATGTTGGCCAGGCTGGTCTCGAACTCCTGACCTAGAGCAATCCACCTGCCTTGGCCTCCCAAAGTGCTGAGATTATAGGTGTGAGCCACTGTGTCAAGATTTTTATTTTAAATTTAACTGTGCTAGCCCTGCCAGTCAATCACAGTTTTCTGTTCCTTAGTGGTCTTCTAATAGGTCTTGCGATTTTGTCATTGCTCCATTGAGAACTCTACATTTGGGTCACTAATTGATGTCCTGCCCAACATCCTCCATTTCAATTAGGAGAATGATCTGGTTTTCTTACAGATGTGAGTAGGGCCTATTCCAGACATACAGGTGATCAAGATGTAGACCTACTGAACAGATTCTTCAAGAAAGCTGGAGGAAAGAAAGAAAATGTATTTACTGGATGCACTGGGAAAGTTATACAAGGGACTGCCTGCAGGTATCTGTGAGAACCATGGGAACTGCTGACCTAGACCCCGTCAGTAATTCATAACCTACGGCACCTTTTTCCCGGTGGTAGGCTAGTTTACAAATGAAGAGAAAATGAGATACAGGTAATTATGCTGCAGAGTGGCGTATGCGCTCTGTTTAGTGTGTGTGTGTGTTGAGGGACACAGTGTTTTGGAGTGGGGGCAATGTATTCCAAACAGGAGAGAATACCTTAATCAGTGTGGGTCTCCCTGTGAGGATTCCATCCATTGAGAATTCCTTTTCTAGAAATCACTCCGTATCACCTCCAAATGCCTTGAGGTCTTGACTTGCCTCTAGCCTGATGTTCTTGAACCAACTTTTCCTCGAGTGGTTTATCAAGCTACCCAGGCTGCAATTATAGTCTTCATGGTGTCAAAGAACTTTCCCCCATCTTTAGCTGTCTGTAGCCTCTGTTCCTTAAACCGTTTTCTTGAAATCCTTTCCAACTCCAGAACTTGCATTTTTAACAGTCAGCTCAATGTCATTCCTTGGTTCCTTTGTAGCATTCCCTATACTAGCTCTTGTGGTCTTCCTTTTGATAATCACGAGGCAAATCTGTATCTGAATCCCCAAATATATGGTAGAAATGAAGACTGCAGCAGAATAAATGAAACCTGCTGCAGGACATATTCAACTCAGGATAATGATACTGAATTGGTATAATGAGTCAATGCTCATTGGACAGATCTGCAGCATAATCCACTCCTATTTGCTTAGAGTATAAAATAGCATTTAGAGAACAGGGTGGGGGCGGGGAGAGAACACGTGCACCCACCCACACACACAGCAAAACATTTCCTTTCTGTATAACTTCAGTTAGGGTCCATATTAGACCTCTGTAACATGCAGCTAAAAGCTTCCTCCAAATGGCATTTTGAAACTAATTGCAATGCAAATTTTAACTCTAGGTTTTTAATAAAACCCCACTCAGAAAATATCAGAGCATTCTAATGCAGGACTTAGACAGCCAAAGGAAATATAGGAAGATGTACAACGGTTTCTTCATTTTAACTTAAAGCACTTAGGTTAACTTTTTCATCTCTGCAGCCATGGTCTATTTCAAGAAGCCTATGCAGAATGCACAGGCTTAGGGACGGTTTTGTTCCATCGTATTTGTACCTCTGGTTTTCTTTGCAGTTAGATAATACACCTCTTGCTGAGATGGCTGATTCTCCAAATTTCTTTAACACAATTATCAAATATTCCACATTGCATGCAAAAACTGTGAAAAAACAGACAAAAGTTAAAATGAAAGAAAAATGACCTATAATCTCACTATCTAGAGATAACCATGGCTAGCACACAGTGAGATATATCCTCAAGATTTGTTCTCTGTGTGAGTTAATTCTTAAAGTGCTGTGATTTGACCCACGCAGTCGTGGAAACCACTTTATTCACTTGACAATACATGATGAACCTTTTCCATTAGGACCACCATAAATTAGCCAATTTTCTACAGCAGAAATTTAGGTTGTTTCTAATTTCTCACCATTAAGAAAAATGCTGATGAATATTATTTTACAGAGAGCCATCTTTGTTTCTATGATTTTAAAGGGGCTTTCTTATAGTATTGTACTATGTGTATACTTCTTTGTAAGACTTCAAACANGAGGGACACAGTGTTTTGGAGTGGGGCAATGTATTCCAAACAGGAGAGAATACCTTAATCAGTGTGGGTCTCCCTGTGAGGATTCCATCCATTGAGAATTCCTTTTCTAGAAATCACTCCGTATCACCTCCAAATGCCTTGAGGTCTTGACTTGCCTCTAGCCTGATGTTCTTGAACCAACTTTTCCTCGAGTGGTTTATCAAGCTACCCAGGCTGCAATTATAGTCTTCATGGTGTCAAAGAACTTTCCCCATCTTTAGCTGTCTGTAGCCTCTGTTCCTTAAACCGTTTTCTTGAAATCCTTTCCAACTCCAGAACTTGCATTTTAACAGTCAGCTCAATGTCATTCCTTGGTTCCTTTGTAGCATTCCCTATACTAGCTCTTGTGGTCTTCCTTTTGATAATCACGAGGCAAATCTGTATCTGAATCCCCAAATATATGGTAGAAATGAAGACTGCAGCAGAATAAATGAAACCTGCTGCAGGACATATTCAACTCAGGATAATGATACTGAATTGGTATAATGAGTCAATGCTCATTGGACAGATCTGCAGCATAATCCACTCCTATTTGCTTAGAGTATAAAATAGCATTTAGAGAACAGGGTGGGGCGGGGAGAGAACACGTGCACCCACCCACACACACAGCAAAACATTTCCTTTCTGTATAACTTCAGTTAGGGTCCATATTAGACCTCTGTAACATGCAGCTAAAAGCTTCCTCCAAATGGCATTTTGAAACTAATTGCAATGCAAATTTTAACTCTAGGTTTTAATAAAACCCCACTCAGAAAATATCAGAGCATTCTAATGCAGGACTTAGACAGCCAAAGGAAATATAGGAAGATGTACAACGGTTTCTTCATTTTAACTTAAAGCACTTAGGTTAACTTTTCATCTCTGCAGCCATGGTCTATTTCAAGAAGCCTATGCAGAATGCACAGGCTTAGGGACGGTTTTGTTCCATCGTATTTGTACCTCTGGTTTTCTTTGCAGTTAGATAATACACCTCTTGCTGAGCTGGCTGATTCTCCAAATTTCTTTAACACAATTATCAAATATTCCACATTGCATGCAAAACTGTGAAAAAACAGACAAAAGTTAAAATGAAAGAAAATGACCTATAATCTCACTATCTAGAGATAACCATGGCTAGCACACAGTGAGATATATCCTCAAGATTTGTTCTCTGTGTGAGTTAATTCTTAAAGTGCTGTGATTTGACCCACGCAGTCGTGGAAACCACTTTATTCACTTGACAATACATGATGAACCTTTTCCATTAGGACCACCATAAATTAGCCAATTTTCTACAGCAGAAATTTAGGTTGTTTCTAATTTCTCACCATTAAGAAAATGCTGATGAATATTATTTTACAGAGAGCCATCTTTGTTTCTATGATTTTAAAGGGGCTTTCTTATAGTATCGTACTATGTGTATACTTCTTTGTAAGACTTCAAACAATTTTTTAAGTGATCGATAATCTCTCAGAAGGATTAAGGAAGGACACACGCACTTTAAGAAAAAAAAACTTTAATTATTTACATTCTATGTTATACCACCGGTTCCCACTCTTCTTACATACAATTTCAGTAGTTCAAACTTACCAGAAAGCTACATTTTATTTATTATTATTATTTTTTTGAGACAGAGTATCACTCCATCACCCAAGCTGGAGTGCAGTGGCATGATCATGGCTCACTGCAGCCCCGGCCACCCGAGGCCAACGTGGTCATCCCTCCTCTACCTCCCAAGTAGCTGGGACCACAGGCAACACCACCACGTCCTGCTAATTTCTGCTTTTTTTTTTTTTTTTTTTTTTT
>NW_016807466.1:1292697-1327691 GCF_001698545.2 Rhinopithecus bieti | reverse complement strand
TTTTTTTTTTTTTTTTTTTTTTTTTTTTTTTTTTGGAGAGGTGGGGTTTTCTCATGTTGCCCAGGCTGGTCTCAAAATCCCAGGTTCAAGTAATTTGCCTGCCTCAGTTTCCCAAAATGCTGGAATTACAAGAGTGAGCCACAATTACAAGCATGAGCCAGGCCTAGAGAGCTCTATTTTAAAAATAAGTCATAAAGATTTTTCAAAACACTGAGTACATTTTAATATAGACTGGATATTTGATGGTAGGATAGATTTCAGTTAATGCTTTGAGTTATAATAATGATGTCATGGTTTCACACAGAATCTCCAAGGACACAAAGATTCCTAGATATCATGAAACTTATCTCTAAAGACACAAATATGTATCTACATATACATAAATATAAATATGTATATAAACAGTATATTTATATACTATATGTATACATACATAGTATATTAATATACCATACTGTATACATATGTAGTATATTTATATACTACACGTATTATATACTATATATGTATACATTATATACCATATATGTATTATATACTATATATGTATACATATATAGTTTTCAAGAAACTCCACCTGTAACTCCACATTGCTCTACCTGTAACTCCACATTGCCCAGATTTTTAGAGAAGTTTCACAAGAGTTCATAATCAGGTTTGGGGGTTCATATCCTTTTAGGTACACCCATGTGATCAAGCATGGTATATTGTGAAACTTATATAAATATATAGTATATTTATATAGTATATGTATACAGTATATTTATATACTATATGCTATACTATACACATATATGTATACAGTATTTCATATATGATATACTATACTATATCATATCTATTTACATACTATATACTATATATATTTATATGCTATATACTATACTATATACATCTATGTATATATTTATATATGATATACTATATTATATACACATATGTATATAGTATATAAATATCCATAGTATATTTTATACATATTTATATTTATGTATATTTATATACATATTTATGTCTTTAGAGATAAGTTTCATGATATCTAGGAACCTCCTTCACAACGGTTGTACATATCTGTGTGATTAAATACCAATGACAAATAAAGAATCTTCTGCAAAATAGTAGCATTTGTGTTTCCCAGGGTTAGCAAAGATCGCTGAACCTAACTGTCTGTGACCCCTTGATCTGTACTAATGTGCACCAACAAACATAGGAACTAATGACCGAGACACACTTGAGAGGAGGGGGGAAAGGGTCAGGAAGTGAGTCACCAGTGGGCATTGTACTGTTGCTCAAGAATGGATTAGATTTGTTGTTATCTAGGGATAAAATGCCGTGGAATCCAAATCACTCTTGCTCCTCAAGCACCTGAGAGTCTGACTGATGCTCAGATCTTCATATGCCAGTGTAAAGATCTTACATTCTCAGAAGGAATTCAATATCTCGACATTTATGTGCATCATTTACCAGTTTCAGTGGTAGCAAAAAACAGTGGCTTTGAAGATAAACTGCATAACTAGGCCTATCTCTGCAGACTAAATTGATTTATGATTCTGACACACAAATATTAGTCCAGATGTTTCTTAAAGTGTAATAAAAGGGGCAAGGTTTCTTGAAAACCAGTGTATCCCATCTGGCCAAGAATGTGTGTGTCCACAAAGATGATCCATGTTATCATGAGAATTATTAGGATGCAATATCACCGGAGGCACTAGACCCAGATAGCTCTAATCTAGTCTTATCATTTGCAGACAAAACCATGGCATCCAATGGCCCTCCATGTAATCCATCTCTGTCAACTGCATTAAGGAAATTGCCTGTCAGAAACATCATGGCTGAGATTCTGTGATTAAACACAAACGTGAAAATGCTCAAGGGTACAGTGGAATCATTAGGAAAAAAAAATACACGCAAACACCTCCTTCAATTTGCTTTCTTTAGAATTAATTCCGTGGTCATAAATGTCTGAAATCTGCAGAGAGAGAGGTATAATGTGAACCTTATCAAGCACTTATTCTGTGCTTGACACTTTGCCAAGTGCTCCCATATGCTCTTCCATAACACCCCATTGTTAGGTGGTTTAAATAGATAAATTGTATGGACATTCCTCCATGTACTTACTGCACAATTTCAAGTATTGATCTAAGGATAATCTAAGGATCAATTTCCTTATCTGCAAAGTGGGGCTGTTATATGCATATTGTATGTTTATTGTAATGCTTGAGAGAGGTAACATATATAAAGCATCAAACATACTTTTGGCACCAACTAAGCATTATTATGCTTAATATTACCTCTGTGTAAACGTCATTAACAGTGTTAGTAACACTTCGACACACAAACACACCTAAAGGGTAAGGACCTCCTCTGAAGTTCTGAGTTGATACATAGAGGCATAAACATGTAGAACTAAAGTTACTCTGACTTGAAAAGCTCAGGCTCTACCTGTAACTCCACATTGTCCAGATTTTTAGAGAAGTTTCACAAGAATTCATAATCAGGTTTGGGGGTTCATATCCTTTTAGGTACACCCATGTGATCAAGCATGGTATACTGCGACTGCTCTAGAATTCCAACTTGCCATACCGTTTGCTAAACAGATAAGACTAAGGATTGTCATAATGGCACAGCCAAGATGTCATACTTTCATCATTTGGCTAACTTTTGACCATGAGATAGGGCTGCAAGTAACTATGTCAGAGGAGGTAAAAACAGGCATGCAATGCAGATGAACAGAGGCCCTGAGTCATGTGGTGTTTGTGGATACGATCTAATCACCATCATCTATCCCCTATATTTCTGCTAAAACCTTTTACGCCTTGCTTGTTTTTTTTCTCTCTTCAGTTGAGGAACAGAGTACATTGTAATTTGGATGATGTCTTCCTCTCTAAGGTCATTCCCATGGTTTCCTGTCATTCTAAAACTAAAATTCAACCTCCTTGCTATGAGCAAAGAAGTCCTCCTTGATCTGCCTCTCCACCTCCTTCTCTCCACTTGTTCATGGAGCTAATTCCAGCCCTGTGCTACTCTTTCTGATCTTCAAATACACCAAGCCCTTTCCTGTCAGTGATTTTACACATGTCTTTGTGCTTCCAGGCTCTTCTCACTAATCCTGCCTTCTTCTCCAACACCATTTTCCTGGGCTTTAGGCCACCTCCAGCCATCTGCATCACCCCTCATCATTTCAGTTCACATCATCCTATTTCAGTTCTTTCATGACATCATCATTGCAGTCTGAAATGTTACCCTCTCCTTATTGGTTTATTCATTCCCATCTGTCTCTTTTAAACTACTCCCCCAGTTGGAATGGTGGTTCCATGAAAGCAGAGACCTGATATGAATGGTACCTAAAACCACACCTGACAATAGGAGGTTCTAAATAGCTCCTTGCTGAACCACAGTGAAAGAAGATGAAATGTTCTTCTAAGCTTTATCAATTTTATTCTAACAGTAAGCCTAAGCCCTAGCTTGTGTTCAGTGGGAGTCAATTCTTCCCTAATTCCTGCCTGGAGTTATCATTTGGCTGTGTATTCTCATACATGTTCCTGCTTCAGGACCCTATGAAATTATTAATGCAGGCTTCTGAAAGCCTGGAAAAAAATACACACATGTGCAAGCACACATACATACACACATTTATTCAGAACTATTGACAAAGTAAAGAAAAATAGATAAAGCATCTCTTACAGCTAAAATTTGGATGAATCCAATGAAGGTTTCACTATTTAATAACAGTAAGTAAAGAAAACTCTTTTGTTCAGGATACTTTCATGGTGTCCAGTGGCCTCATGTACTGGTAAGGACTTTCAGGTGGAAAAAAATTACCTCTGTTTCTTCTGTCAAATTTGAGATCAAGCCCTACCCTCACTACCCTCTGTAAATTCACAAGCACGACACACTTGTAGTCATTGGTGGAATACGCTTTCCTGATTCACTACGGCTTCTTTTACTCACCAAGTAAGTACACCTCCCTTCAGACACGGGCAGCCAGGAGAAGTGGCTGTTCTATCTGACCCAACCCACTCTGCCTCAACTAATGGAATGGGGGTGAATACTGATCCCCCTTGGGGCAATTCGATTCTCTCTCCTAGGAAATTTGGAGTTAGGGGGTCATTCTTTTGTTTATACATATATTTAAGCAAAAATATTGCTGTGTGTCCATGACGTGTCAGGCATTGTTCTAAATAAGCCTTAGCTCTCAGGAAGGTTAGCTTCCAGTCTGGGAAGGTGCATATGATAAATAAACAACAAAGAAAATAACATAATTTATGACCAGGGCATGTAATTGGTGTGGCCAGGGAAGATCTTTGGAAGACATAGAATCTGAGCTAAAATGCAATTGATATAAAAATCTCAGGAATGTGGAGATCAAGGGAAGGCATTTCTAAGGGATTTAGTACAAAGTGCTAAGTCAGGGGTGAGGCAGATCTGATGGGCTCCATTTCCAAAGAGAAATGAAAGAGGTGCTGTCCAGGGTGCTGATCCCTTTCCTAGTCTTCGCTTCATGGTGTGTCCTGCGGCTCTTCCTCCTCTGGAATCCTCTGGAATCTTTGGAATATTTTTGAGCTAAATTTTCCCTTTTTGCTTAACTTAGTCTGAACTGGATTTCTGTTCTTTGCAACAGGATGTACTAGGACTACCACTTGTTTCCGTATTTCTAGGACAACAGCTCACCATAAAATATCTAGAAAATGGTAAAAACATGTAAAACAAGGACAGACTACAGAAATTCAGCAGCTGCTGCTGCTGCCGCTGCTAAGAACTTTGGAGCTAAGGAAATGAACTAATTCATCAGGCTTCAATGTGAGAACATTTCATGAAGAGAGGGGGTTTCAGGAAGAATGGAAGATGCTTTTGCTTTTGGTCTTTTTTTTGTTTTGTGTTTTGCATGGAGGCAGGTGATGCTCGGAATTCAACCTAACGTCCCTATAGAAGAGCATCACTGTTTACAAAGCAAAGATAAACTAGCAACCCTATAACAACTTCATGTAGCTTATAATATGAAAAAAGCTCCAAAGTCTCTGACCTTAAAAGGTAACTAGGTCAAAGATTCCTAATAGGTTTCATTTTCTGAGACAACTACAAATCATTGGCAATGACTAAAGAATTGTCATGAACAAGCTTCTGAAGACTCACTCAGTTTATCAGTGAAGAAGATTATTCTTTTTTAGTGATTTGTGTCATGTACATTAGATTGGAAGAATCAGTGGTATGCTTCTTATTCACTATCTCTGTTACAAAGAGATTAACTCTTTTCCTTCCTGATTTCGATGGCTGAGATTCTTTTCCTAGCAATTATATAAGAACCACTTCACATATGGTGACTCAGAAAGCTCTCCTCTGGGGCCCGGGTATGGCGGCTCACACCAGTAATCCTAGCACTTTGGGAGGCTGAGGTGGGCAGATCACTTGAGCTCAGGAGTTTGAGACCAGCCTGGGCAACATGGCAAGACCCTATCTTTACTAAAAATACAAAAAAACAAACAAACAAAAACAAACAAACAAACAAAAAAACCTAGCCAGGCATGGTGCATGCCTGTAGTCCCAGCCACTTAAGAGTCTGAGGCACAAGAATTGCTTGAGCCTGGGAGGCAGAGGTTGCAGTGAGCCAAGATCGCACCACTGCACTCCAGCCTGGGCAACAGAGCAAGACTCAAAAGAAAAGAAAAGAGAAAAAGAGAGAGATAGAAAGGGAGGAAGGAAGGGAGGGAGGGAGGGAGGGAGGTAGGAAGGTAAGGAGGGAGGGAGGGAGAGGGGAGGGAGGAAGATCGGTCGGTCTCCTTTAGGGAATACTTTTCTAATACTAGCCTTACCAAAATGTAAAAGCACCCTAAAAATCTCAGAGAACCCTAATTAACTCTTACCACTTGTTAACAAAAATAATACAAGGTAGGGAAAAGTAGAAACAAAGGGGTTTGCAGAGAGCAGACAAGGATGACATGGAATTTCTTTTTTTGAATTCAGTACTTCACTCATTCAATTCCGGTACTCCTTCAGTTCTCATGACCATGGTCACAAAGGCACAGCAGTTTCCCTATTTAACATCTAGAGATATTGTGACTATGCAAGGTTCAAAGACTTTCACAAGGCCGTCCACCTGGCACACAGCAAGGAAGGAGTGAAAGCCTATCTTCAAATCTCTGGTCATTCCTTGATAGCAGGGGGTCAGTGAGCCATGGCTTGTGGAAATCAGCCTCACTGACTGTGGTCGAAAACATTTACTGGAATGCGGCAACATTCAATTGCTTTTGCATTGCCTATGACTGCTTTTTCTCTACAACTGCAAAGCTGAGTAGTTGTGACACAGACCGTAGGGTCCACAAGCCTAAAATATTTATTATCTGACCCTTTGCAGGAAAAGTTTGCCAACCAAATATTTTATGGCATTGTGATGAGCTTTAAGCATAAAATCCTAAATCTGACACATGCTTCTTTTTAACCTTGATGCTTAAAATAAACTTTCCCTGTGGTAATATTTTGCCTAAATATTTTCACCTTGAAGCCAATGTTCTGGCAGGTTTTTTTTTTTTTTTATCATAATAACTCACAGTAGAAACGGAGCTGGGGAGTGCAGAGGAAGATAATTTTCCCCAAGTAAATCTTTTGCAATCCTTTCTAGCACCACAGGGAACCATCTCACCTTTTACAGAAAAGGGAAGAAAACTGTTACTATCCTTAGTGTCATCTCATTTATCAGCCCATAAAGTACTATCCAATACAATCAAAGGACCCTACCAGATAAATCAATACTAGTGCATAAACGTGGTGTAGAGTTTCTGAAAACAGGTCTTTAGAATGCAGGGCTTCACCTTGCCCTGCATCTGATGACAAGAGTGACCCATCATTAGGAGTCAGACTTCCAGAGATGCTGTCCCTTTCTTGTGTGTAGTATCTGTAACTTAACCTCCCTCAGCCTCAATTTTCTATCTGAAAAATAGCAATAATTAGAGTACCCTCCTTATAGCATTACATAAGGACATAAAGAGTTAATACATGTAAAATGCATTTAAAAATTGTCTGAAATACAGTAATGCTATATAAAAATTGCCACTGCTCGGCTGGGCGCGGTGGCGCACGCCTGTAATCCCAGCACTTTGGGAGGCCAAGGCAGGTGGATTACGAGGTCAGGAGATCGAGACCATCCTGGCTAACATGGTATAACACTATCTCTACCAAAAATACAAAAGGAAAACAAAATTAGCCGGGCATGGAGGCGGGCGCCTGTAGTCCCAGCTACTTGGGAGACTGAGGCAGGAGAACGGCGTGAACCCGGGAGGCGGAGCTTGCAGTGAGCCACGATCGTGCCACTGCACTCCAGCCTGAGCGACTGAGCAAGACTCCATCTCAATAATAATAATAATAATAATAATAATAATAATAATAATAATTGCTACTGTTCTTTGGCTATTATTATATTATAAAAATAGTTCTGCAAGGCAGAAAATGGCTAACACCATGGATATCAGCGTTGCTGTGGACAAAAGGAAAAATATTTTCTCTGAGAAAAGCACGCCCTGTTCAAAATATTTCTGAAGGTCTGCGCTCAGGGGCTCAAGCCTGTATTTCCAGCACTTTGGGAGTCTAAGGTGGGCAGATCACTTGAGGTCAGGAGTTGTAGATCCGCCTGGCAAACATGGTGAAACCCCATCTTTACCAAAAAAAAAAAAAAAGCAAAATTAGCTGGATGTGGTGGCAGATGCCTGTTATCCCAGCTATTTAGGAGACTGAGGCAGCAGAATCGCTTGAACCTGGAAGGAGGAGGTTGCAGTGAGCCGAGATCGTGCCACCGCATTCCAGACTGAGTGACAGAGCAAGATTCCATTTCAAACAAAAAGAAAAAAAATCTGGGAATACGGTGAATTTATTTTAAAAGAGTTCTATATACAAATGAAGGACAATGCATCTCAAATAAATTCATTTTGTTGCTATTGGAATCACTCCCTATGTGGTCAGCTTGGTACTTTAAAATTAAAAAAAGAAACCATGTATCCACATTAAATTTAACATGTCTGACAAAATAGAGATGCCAACACCTAACAGACAGGTCCAATGGCAAACATAATTAATTGGTCTACAGCTTGACAAATCCCGCCACAGATTTTGGTGAATCGTAAATCAGTTCAAGAGGAAGCCAGATAAATTGTGGAGAATGGACAAATCATTGAGAGAGATGGAAGGCAGAGAAAATTATTTTCCAAAGAGATTTTTAGAATTATGTTCTCTTAGGTAAGGGGAAAGGGGTGCTTTGAGAATGTTTGAACACAGAATTTCTTTACACTTCCAATGGACATGTACTCTGAAAGCAAGCATAATTTGTTTTCTTTTGAAAAATAAAGTCCTAGTTAAGCATCCTTTCATATAGATAAAAATACGTTGTTTTATCCCAACCTCTTATCCCCAAATGCACCAAAAAACATTAACCCCTCTGGATGCCTCAAGTAAACTGGGATCTTACCAAAAAACAGTTGAACTTTGTACATTAATTATGTATCAGATTAAAGAAACAGCCATAAAAATAAAAGCAGAACTATTCTTCCTGCGGCAGCTTTATTAGTTAGTTTATCACCCACCATATGTGCTGCCACCGAAAATTATAAAGGGCCAGCATTGTTAACCGTAAACAAAGAGAGACTTGATTATTATTTACGGTCTTGTTAACAAAAAAACAAACTGGATCAGTACAGGAAGTAAAGAAATGTGTTCCTGAGGCATAACTTGCAGTGTGATCAAAGCACATTTGGTCAGTATAATGTGTTTGACTTTTTAAGATAGAAATACATCTGAGGTCCAGAATGTTATCAGCAAAACTAATAATGACTTTTAACATCAAGTAGAAGAATATAATAAAGCAAAAGTTGCCTGACCCTAAGTCTAAAGAGTCGTTTCCTTTCAGATTTCAGTTATGTAGATAACTGGCTAAATTCTGGTGATGCAAACAAAAATATGCCCATAAATATCATGCAGACAGGTTCTTCACCATCCACACATCACGTTGTTTAGTATTGATTATCAATCAATCGATACATCGATTGAATCAATTTATGAACAAATAAAAAAATCAGTGTTTACCCATATCCGATTTCTCTCTCCTTCTGAGAACATGGGAAGATTGTGTTTGCCATCTCCTTGCAACTAGCTATGCCCAGACTGTTAGTGACTCAGTCATTTAATTACTATTGCAAGACCTTCTACTCTTGGTTTTTCTCAGTGACGTCAATCAAGAAGGCTGTGTGTTCCAGAAACTAAAGCTACAAATTGATAGTGCCTCTGACAAACTGAATCACTAGGTTTGTGTGGAGGAAAGTTTCCCTGGAGATGCCCATGGTGGGCCTTGCATGAGCAAGAAATAAACCTGTTTTTTGTTTGTTTTTGTTGTTGTTGTTGCTGCTGTCACTGACATCCTGGGGGTTATTTGTAATAGCAACATATCCTGACATATACTGACTTTCTGCATCTGTACAACAGTACAAGTGTACAGGGCTGGCCTTTACTCTGAGATTCTGAATCAATAGGTCAGAAGAAAGGAAGCAGAGCATGGGCATGTTGTGTCTGCTCTCCAGTTGATCTTCTGAGCACACCTACAAAAGGAAAAACTACACTAGAACAGAAGTTGGCAAACCACAACCCACAGGCCAAATCCTGTCTGCGTTTGTAAATAAAGTTTTATCGGAATGCAGCCATGCTCATTCATTTATGCATTTTCCACAGGGGCTTTTGCGCTACAACAGAAGAGTTGAGGAGCTGCAGCAGAGACCATAAGACCTGCAAAATCTAAAATATTTATGACCTCATTCTTCACAGAAAAGATTTGCTGACCCCTGTCCTAGAGTTTTGCGGAAGTGCCCTACCTCCTGGTTCAACCTAGTTAATAATGCAATTTTCTCGGATAGGAGCCGTCACAGCAAGCAACCTGTTCTACAAAGGTAGCTACTATGAAAACACACCTGAATATAAGACACAAAGTAGAAAACCATACAAAGCATCCCTGACCTACTTCTTTTTGTATTCTTTTTTTTTTTTTTTTTATTGATACATACTATCTGTACCCATTTACAATACTATCGGTATTTTGTTACATGCAGAGAATGTGTAAGGAGCAAGTCAGGGTATTTAGGTTACCCATAACCTCCAGCATTTATCATTCCTCTGTGTTGGAAACACTACTTGTTCCTCGCATCCTCAGCTCTTGAGGCCTTCAGGGTCTTTTGTTTGTTTGCTTGTAGAACTGATACTTTTGAACTTGGTCTTATCCATGGACAGTCAAGCTAGATAAGGAGCACAAATTTCCCCCTTGATTGGAAGCAGTGGTAGTCTCGGTATTCTCCATGTGGGGAAAACTACTCCTGGATAAAAACGTATGCCAGTCAGCAAAGTGTCATGTTCTTTGCACAGTTTTACAATACTAAATGGAGACGTCTCCAAACCAGCTTTTTATAACAGGCAACGTCTGAATTTATTTGCAACCTGGGGTGGTTCCTGAATGCTGTGCTCAACGAGACTTCACGGGGTAGTGAGTTTTTATTTTTCTATTGAAAACTACCTTGTAAATGAATTACTAAAGAGATACTCTGAAATTCTATTCTGAGATTAGAGGCATTTAAATGGGAAATATCTAAAACATTATCCTCTCCCCTGCCCCATTCCTGGTTTCTCTCTTCTTACATTTCTGTACATTTTCTTTACATTTATTACCACAGATGTTTTGTGCATATGTGTACAGGTAAGTACATGTTTATTTATATGTGTAGTGTCTGTCTTATCTTGACTATAAGAGCAGGAATATCACCTTATCGTGTTCATTATTTTATTCTCAATACCCCGAACAAGGATTAGAAACCATTTCCAGCAAAGGGGCAAATATTAAACATTTCAGGCTTTGTGACCCATATAGTTTCTGTCACTACTCATCTGTGCCGTTGTAGCACAAATACAGCCATAATCAATATGCAAATGAAGGGGGGTGGCTGTATTCCAACATAACTATATTTACAAAAAGAAGAGGAGAGCTGGATTTTTCCTGAGAGGTGTAGTTAACTGACAGAATAGATACCTCGTACACATAATAGATACCTCATACATATCTATTATATAAATGAGTATCTTAACTGTGTGTGGTCAAATTATAGTCACAAAGTACACTCTATACGCCAGGCATTCTTCCCAGTGCCAAAGATGTAGAGTCAAATATACCATAAAAAAGACAAAAGCTAACGAAATGCAGAATGGTGCTAAGCACTTACATGCATTATCTCATTTAATCCTATCCATGATTTTAAGAACCAAGTATTATTATTAATCCCATTTGACAGTTTTGTTAACCAAAGCTTAATACAGCTAGGTGTGTGTCCAAAATCACACACCTAGCACGTAGCACTGAGATTCCAACGAAAGAAATTTGATTAAAAGTACATGCTCCTAACCACACCAGCGATCTGTGAGTGGAGACTGCTGTTGGCTGAGGTCCATCTTGGTTATGTGTCAAAATGAACTGACACTCAAATCGGATGGCTGCTAAGCACGCACCTCCCAGATACTTAGGTTTCTGCATTTACAGCTTTCCAGGTTTAAAAGTTTGTGCATTAGAGGAACTGGTGTCTGTTTCTTTGGGTCTTTATATGCTCAGAGGGCTAATATAAGAACCTGGAGTCCTTTCAACTCCTCTAAAGAGTGACCTTTTCCTAGAGAGCACAGATTACTGCAACCCAGCTGAGAAACATGTGCAGAGACCCGCTTTACTCTGAGAAGGAGAGAGCAAGACATTTTATCAAAAGATAAAAGAAATAATACCAACTACTGCGTTAATATTGAACTGACAGGGTAACATGTGACTTCCAAGCTGCACAGTGGAAGCACAGCAGCTGTTGCGGTGGGATAATGCATCCAACCCCTACCTTCCAAAGTGTGCCTTATGCACAAACAGGATCCTTTGCCTATAAGCCCTATGTCCCTACCTGTGGCATGTTGCCACAGCCAGCCCATAGGCTCAATGAATATAAGCGGGCAGGGGAAGTCTCAGCATCCTGTTACACAGTTCTGAATCCACATGAAAGGGGGAGGAGCTCTTTCTCCCACTTCAGCCCCCTGCCCACGCCTTTGCTGACTTATAAGGGAAAGGAAATCATAGGTAGTAATGTAAGACTCATCAAGATTCACCGAGACCCATTTCACAGGCAAAGAAGGTTATTTCATTAAAAGACTATGCACTTTGTTCTCACTTATAAGTGAGAGCTGAACAACGAGAATACACGGGCACACGGAGAGGAACAACACACGCTGGCGCCTGTTCGGAGGTGGGGTGGAGGGAGGGAGAGTTGGAGGAAAAATAGCTAATGCATGCTGGACTTAGTACCTAGGTGATGAGTTGATAGGTACAGCAAACCAGCAAGACATACATTTACCTATGTAACAAATGTGCATATCCTGCACATGTACCCCAGAACTAAAAACAAACAAACAAAAAAAGATCACACACCTGAAAAGATGCTCAACATCATTAGACATCAGGAAAATGCAAATTAAAGCCATGATGATGAGATATCACCACATACCCACTAGAATGGCAGTAATTTGAAAGATAGATAAGTAATACAAACAGTTGTCAAGGATGTGGCACAACCTGGATGTTTATATGTTGCTGGTGGGGATATTGAATAATGCAACCACTTTGGAAAAACACTTCAGTGGATTGTTTGTTTGTTTTGAGATTGAGTCTCGCTTTGTCTCCCAGGCTGGAGTGCAATGGCACAATCTTGGCTCACTGCAACCTCCGCCTCTCAGATTCAAGTGATTCTCCTGTCTCAGGCTCCTGAGCAGCTGGGATTATAGGTACCCACCACCACGCCTGGCTAATTTCATATTTTTAGTAGAGATGGGGTTTCACCATCTTGGCCAGGTTAATCTTGAACTCCTGACGTCAAATGATCTGCCTGCCTCCACCTCCCAAAGTGCCGGGATTGCAGGCACGAGCCACTGCGCCCAGCCAGTTTAGTGGTTTATTTTTTTTTTATACTTTAAGTTCTAGGGTACATGTGCATAATGTCCAGGTTTGTTACATATGTATACTTGTGCCATGTTGGTGTGCTGCACCCATCAACTCGTCAGCACCCATCAACTCATCAGCACCCATCAACTCGTCATTTACATCAGGTATAACTCCCAATGCAATCCCTCCCCTCTCCCCACTCCCCGTGATTGGCCCCGGTGTGTGATGTTCTCCTTCCCGAGTTTAGTGGTTTCTTAAGCTCAAACTTAAACTTACTGTCCAGCCCAGCAATTCCACTCCTAAGTATCCACCCAAGAAAAGTGAAAGCATATGTCCGCCCAAGAACTTGGAAACAACTGTTCATAGTAACATTCTATATAATAGTTAAAATCTGGAAACAATCCACGTATCTATCAATAAATGGGTGAATGGATAAACAAAATGTAGCCCATCCATGCCATGGAATATTACTCAATAATAAACAAAGTAGCTATCCATACATCCACATGGATGAACCTCAAAACTTTCTGCTAAGTTAAAGAAGCCTTATGCAGATCACACATTGTGTGGATTTATTTCTATGACATGTCCAGGAAAGGCAAATCTAGAGCTTAAATCACCATTCAGCCTTTAACACAAAGCAGATGCACAATAAATATTTGTTTAACGAATATACTCCAACCAGTTCACTGTGACTGACTGAACTCTTTCTTGGAAGACCAAATGGTTTGTCTTTCATTTGCTTTCTCAATGTCACCCAGGGTGGGATATGTTTTGGTCTCATTCTCAACTCTCACAGAAGTCACTGAGCATAGTAGGTCATTTAACATGTATCATATGATTCAATGTCACAGTATTACATGGCAACAGTTATATGGCATTGGGATAAAGAATATTACTCTTCAATTTATGATGCTTTGTGCTGTAAGTGGAACTTAACTGTAGATGGGCCTATGGAATTAGTTTCTTTATAGATGATTAAAACATAAAACGTTCTACATGTGTTCCACCCTCCTGGAGCCATTCTCAGTCTTAACTACCACCTCCTAATATCTTTACTGCTCTTTCCCTAGTGTTTCTGAAAATTGCAGTTGAAGTGTAAAAGTAGCATGCACTGCTGTAATCGAGATGACAAATACTGAAATACAAGGAAGGAAGCAAGAAGTAAAAGACACAACGGCTTCTGAGAGAAAAAAAAATGCCAAATGGAACTCATTTTCACACAAAACATTTGAAACCAGTGCCTCCCTTTCAGAGTCACTGAATGCACAGATATCTAGGTATATCCTGTTGTTTCCGAATTCTGTTTTATAACATTACAGCGAATGGACTTTGGAAGGACATCTGTTTTGGATAGTGGCACTGAGCTCTAGCTGTTAGTTTCTTCAAATTATTATTTCTAAATGCACGTTGGATTTGACCGCATTTTCATAGTCTACGGTGTAATTTGAAATAAAAGGGGGAGGAGAAAAGTAGTGATGCCTTTAATTTTATGTGAATAATAATATAGTTGTGTGATTTTTGTTATAACTCAAGAAAATGATTTTATGAAATACAAATAATCACAACATAGGTGATACTAAACCCTAGTCATTTTTTCCGAACTCATATTCTTTAATACTTGTTGGGTATTAACATCTTATTCCTATCAGGAAATTCTAGGGAAAACAGATACGTGGTAGTGTTTGTTTGCTTGTTTTGCAATTCTTTTACATGAAAACCATACTGAGGGGGAAAGTTTTTAGTTTTGTAGTTAACTGCTCTAGGATATTCAAGTCTTTTGCTTGGAAATCTCATGGCAGGTCAGTTTTAAATTGAGGCAGATAATCATCTCTCCGTGTTCTCTAAACCTTCACTTCAGAAGGCACTGCACCAGCTGTTTGACTCTACATTGGGAAGCCAACCTTTACTTTTAAAAGCCAAGACTGACACCTCTAAGTCTGCCACCTGGACCCCCATGTAGGTGGACTCCTCACTGTGTGTTAAGATCCTCCTCTACCTCCTGCTTTCAGCCTTGTGCTGCCTCCATTGCTATAACTTGGCATGATGTGTGTTTCCGGTAACTCAGAGAGAGTTTTCTTTTCCTTTTTTTTTTCTTCCCCCTAATGTGAAGGAAACAACAGGAATGCTAATTACATTTAATGGAACTTGGCACAATTTCTCAGGAGGTAGTGCTAATTTGCAGAAGGTAGCACTTTGGATTTGCTGATAAAAGGCTGGGGATCAAAGGGTGGTTGTGGGAGACAGAGAAGTATGTATTTTTTATCCACTGCTGCCATGGCGGGAATAACAATGTCCTCCACACTATAAACACACTAGTGGGAAGATTTACTTTTATTATATACTTTATTAGGAAGATGTGTAGGGCATTGAGGAGTAAAAAGAGAGAAACTGCTGGGCATGTATATGAAAGGAGTGGTTTTTTTTTGATGGGATTTGAAAACCCCGTGGGTGTAAATTTACTGTAGAGTATGTGGATTTTAGGTAATACAAGAAAATATGGAATTATCGGCTTATTTCAATGCACTTTAATTCCAGGACGCAAAATTCTAGAAATGAAAGGTCATTTATAACTTATCTAATTGGGATGTTTCAGTTTACAGATGAGAACATTAAAGCACATCAAGAATTTTTTTTGCCAAATTGCCCAATATCACGTGAACTGTGACAAAACTGGAAGCAAAAATCAGGCTCTCTGTGAATGCTGGATTCTTCCTACTACACTACACAGCTCCCAGGGTAGGCACAGACCCTGTGCCCACATCTCCTCTCTGGAAATTGTTCTACCTGAGGACATATCCTCCCTTAAGTGGCACTCATAAGCAGAGATGTGTCTCAGTAATCATCCCACTTTAAGCTATATGATAAGCAAAATTTTATAGCTAAAAAAAGACAATGGCCAAGCCAAAATTCAAAGGACCTGGGAACTTTGATGAATTTCGGAGACATACTGATAATAAGTCATTACAGTTCTGAAGTTTAGCTGCTCAGAAAGCACAAGCTGATTGCTTACCCTACAAATAAACCCATTTGCAATGGCCCTTCTGGTACGGTGAAGTAAATGGAAATTGTCCCTTCCATGTTATTGATAAAGACACCACGGCTCAGAATATAAAGAGAGAAAATTACATTCTAAACACTGAGGTGGCCTCTTGGCCACAGTTTTACCCCTTGTGCTGAATTTTGTGTCACATTAAAGGTTCACGCTGAAAGAAATCTCTTTCTATAATCCTGCAATCTATTTCGAAAGCACACACACATAAAGCAACCAGAGAACACACAAAACAGGGATAAAGTGACATTGGCAGTGGCAGGAATTCATTGAGAACACACTGTGTGTTAAGAGCCAAGGTAAACATTTTCCCACTGAACCCTCACAGCAAATTGGGATGTACAACGACACTGCTGTCCTCATCACATGGATGAGGAAATTGGGGTTTCAGGGACTTTAAGCTGCTTTCCCAAGAGCATCGTTCATGGAGGGTTAGGCCTGGGAGTTAGTTCTGGGTGCCTGTGACTGGCACAGCTCTTCGCCAATTGTTGACTGGTTACGGCGGCAGGTAAGGCCTTGAGAGTGCCCAGGACATAAGGGGAGTGTTTGGGAAGAAGGCTGGTATGGAGCTGGACCTCCAAAGAGAAATAAGATTCAGAAAAATGGAAATGAAGGAGACATTCCAAGTGAGAGGCAGAGAGTGAGCAAACAGACTGGAGCAAGATGGGAGACAGTGTGTTTTAATATCACCTGATACACAAATAGAGTCGTAAAACACAGACCCAACCAGATCGCTGAGGGCAGAGCTGGACGCTTCGATGAAACCCTCAACAGCGCACAGCAGATAGCAGTGGATTTAAAGGCAAGGGATCTCCTAGATTTAAGTGGAAGCTCTGCCACCACCTTAATAAGTTACATGTTTTCTCTAAGACTCTAGCTGCTCATGAAGACATTCATTCAACCAAGGTGTATGGAGCCTTCACTGTATGTGAGGATACAGCATAAACCAAACTGAAACAAAATAAAACAACTCTGAATTATACAGCTTAGGGCTAAAAGATACCCCAAGTAGATAGTTCTAAGATGTGAGAATTAAACAGGTGATCCAGTCAAATCCTTTAGTTTCTCACATGGAAAGTGTTCAATTAGCCGGAAGTGGTGGCTCGCACCTGCAATCCCATCTACTCACGCGGTGGGAGAAACGCTTGAGTTGAGGAGTTTGAGACCAGCATGGGCAACACAGCAAGACCCTATCTCAGAAAAAAAAGATTTAATTCGCTGGGTGTGGTGGCCTGTGCCTGCAGTCTCAGCTACTCAGGAGGCTGAGGTTGGAGGATCACTTGAGACCAGGAGCTAGAGCGGCAGGGAGCTGTGTTCGCTCCACTGCACTCCAGTTGGAAAGAGAGAGCAAGACACCGTCTCTCAAAACAGAGTGCTCAGTTAACAGTGGTGAGGAGCAGGAGGATAAATTGTTATTTTTATTATTGCTATTGTTTTAAGAAGTATTAATTTGGCCATGATGCTATCGTTTCTATACAAGCGGTTTTGGAAATTTGAAGTTCTGTCTCTGCAAAACATAAGATAATATTAATTATCCAGCAAGTATACACCAAATACTAATTTGTTATGCTTTTTTTTTTTGAGACAGGGTCTTGCTCTGTCACCCAAGCTAGTGTGCAGTGGCACAATCTTGGTTCACTGCAACCTCCACCTCCCAGGCTCAAGCCATCCTCCTACCTGATCCTCCCAAGTAGCTGGGACCACAGAAGTGTGCCACCATGCCCAGCTATTTTTTTTTTTTGTAGAGATGGGGTCTTGCCATGTTGCCAAGGCAGGTCTTGAACTCCTGGACTCAAGCAATCAGCCTGCTTTGGCCTCCCAAAGTGCAGGGATTACAGGCATGAGACACTGCACCCTGCAATTATATATTTTTTAAATGTGAAAATATCCATGTAAAAGGATAAGACAGATGAATTAATGCTCTGTAGCATCTTATGCAACAAAGTAGTCTTGTAAACCCTACATCAAAATTTGGTTCTGTCATTGACTCTGAGCTTCTGTTCCTTCATTTTTAAATGGGACTGATAATGCACCTATCTGGTGAGAATGTGTTGAAGATGCAATTAATCATGTATGTCGCTGTTTCTCAACAAGGGGATTTTATCCTCCTGGGGACATCTGGACATGTCTATAGACATTTCTCAGTATCACAACTTGAAGAGGCAGGTGCTACTGAATCTAGCGGATACCCTAGGTCAGGGATTCCATTAAACATCCCGCAAATGCACAGGGGATCCCCCAACCCCCGACCCATAACAAATAATTATCTGACCCAGCATATCCATACTGCTGAGATTCAGAAAACCTGACATATGTAAAGCTCTTAGCGCAATGGTTAGTATCTCATAGAAACTCAAAATTCTTAGCCTTACATCACATAATAATATGTTATTATGATTTTCATCATCACCATTATCGTCACACCTTGTTCATATAAATATGAGGATACTACGGCCATGAATATTGTCAGAATTTGAAACAATTATTGGTGTTGTCTTCTTAATAGGCGAGAACTTCATGTTTTTCCTGCCCAGAGACACTAAATGATTTGCATCCTTCCTCCACATCCAAACTACACTGTCACTGTAACAAACACCATCTATAAATCTAGTTATGTTTCTGTGCTATAGTTTATTGCTCTTAATTAGAGTATCAGAATTATGCCCCATGGAGTTCACCCAAGGAAGGACATCACAAAACCTTTAAAAAAAAATAAGACGTTAAGAAATGGAGTTAAGACAAAAATAGAGGCACACTCCTCTTATTTGAAAGTATATTTGTTCATGTCAGGAGAATGAAGACTGCATGAATTATTCATTAGAATAACAGTTCATTGGCAAAATTGTTGTCTTTGGATGGTGTGCATTATGGAGTGAATAAATAATGTGGTATGGATATTTTTAGGGACTGAAGAGTAAATCTAGGAAGAAAATTTGTAACAGGAAGGAAAAGAAGTTATGGCTCGAAGCGGTGGGGGCTTCTCAGTGAAATATGAAGAAGACATAAAAATTGCCTCCACTAAGATGTAAACCGGGAATACCAGAAAAACCCTTCTGATCACTTTCCTCTGTGTGTGGCCGTTTTTCTGCAACTTAATCGGAGGTTTTCTGTATCAGTATGAGCCAAATGACGCTTATAATTAGGTTTCCTATAGCCACCTCTTTGAGCTCTCCAATGAGGTTCACGAATTCACATGGAATGTGGATGTTAAGGTCTGGGGTACACTCCTACCCATTTCCTACCTGGCTCTGCCCCCCAGCACAATATCAGACAAGGCTTCCCTTCCTTTATGTCTCAGCTGCAAAAGAGACCTTGGTTCATTTCATGCTCAGAAGGAGAAAACCCACTCAGACTCTCCAAAAATTCTAGATCAAACCAAAGCTTGCTGGGGGAACCACATTCCCATTAACCATTTTAACACAAAAGCTGCTGCTCATAGAAAAGCCGTCATTGATAAGTGAACTTTAATGCTGATTGATTCAACAGACGGAAAACCATTTTGCTTCATTGAATCTTTTAAACGTAGCTAATGCTGTCAACTCTTCTGGAGCATTTCATGTTTTTCCTCTAAGGAGGAAAAAACCTGCTTCATAAAAATTGAAATCTAAGTTGCAAAAAAAAAATCTTTACCTTGTGTGGTTCTACGCTGTTAAAGACAGACTCTTACTACAAACACCCCCTACCCGGCAGCACCCCCAGAGAAGCACATAAATTAAACACCTCCCTGGAAGAGCAGTTGGCACAGTTTTTTTCTGCAGAGGGCCAGATAGTAAATATTTTAGGCTTTGCAGGCCAGATGGTTTTTGTCGCAGTTATTCAACTCTGCCCTTGCAGAGTGAAAGCAGCCATAGACAATACGTAAATGAATGAGTAAGGCTGTGTTTTTGTAAATAAAATCTACAAAAACAGGTGTCAGGCTGGATTTGGCCCTCAGGCCTTACTGTGCAGCCCTCTAGTGAATTAGTTTCCTAGGGCTGCAGTAACAACTTATCACAAACTGGTGGCTTCAAACCAAAGAAATGTTTTCTCTGGCAGTTCTGGAGACCAGAAATCCTAAAGCAAAGGTACTGGCGGGGTCACACTCCCTCCAAAGACTGCAGGAGAGGGTCTTTCTTGTCCCTTCCAGTTTCTGGTGGTCCTGGCATCCTTGGCTTGCGGCTGTATCACTCCTAGATCTAGTTTGGACTTCATGTGGCCTTCTCCTCTGTGTCTCTCTGTGTGTTCAAATCTCCCTCTATTTCTCTTATTGAAATACCAGCCACTGGACTGAGGGCCCACTCTAAGTCCAGGATGATTTCACAGATTCTTAATGAGTTACATCTGTAAAATCCTATTTTAGCCAAGTCTGATGGCTCACACCTGTAATCCCAGCACCTTGGGAGGCAGAGGTGGGGAGATCACTTGAGGTCAGGAGTTGGAGACCAGCCTGGCCAACATGGAGAAACCCCTTCTCTACTAAAAACACAAAAATTAGCTGGGCACAGTGGTGCACACCTGTAATCCCAGCTACTCAGGAGGCTGAGGCACGAGAATTGCTTGAACCCAGGAGGCGGAGGTTGCAGTGAGCCAAGACTGTGCCACTGCACTCCAGCCTGGGCAACAGAGAGAGGCTCCGTCTCAAAACAACAACAAAACAGCAACAACAACAACACCTATTTCCAAATAAGGTGCAGGTAGATGTGACTTTTGGGGTGATACTATTTAACCACTAAGCCTGGTCTAGGAGAAGGGCTCCTTTTTCTGTTTCATAAGTTGATAAATGAAAGACAAAAAGACAACGGCAATGAACAATGGGACATTGTTATCAACCGTTGCATGCTAAGCCTGAAACCTTCCATCTCTTTGCAAAAAGTAAGACTGGCAAGTGTGAGGGGGATATAAAAGACACCAATGCAGGCCAGGCACGGTGGCTTATGCCTGTAATCTCAGCACTTTGGGAGGCCACAGCGAGCAGATCACTTGAGGTCAGGAGTTCAACACCAGAATGGCCTACATGGTGAAACCCCATCTCCACTAAAAACACAAAAATTAGCCAGGCATGGTGGCGGGAACCTGTACTCTCAGCTACTCAGGAGGCTGAGGCAGAAGAATCACTTGAACCCGGGGGACAGAGGTTGCAGTGAGCTGAGATCATGCCACTGCACTCCAACCTAGGCAACAGAGTAAAACTCTGTCTCAAAAAAAAAAAAAAAAAAAAAAAAAAGAACACCAATGCAGCAATCTGGAGCTTTCTCTCTGATGTCATCAGTAAAGAAAGAAAAACTCAAAAGAGAAGACTACTGGTGGCTGGGTCTGTGCAGTCTCCAATGTGGATCTTGCACCACCCCTGAGTTGCTTCACAACCTGGGAAGGATGCCACATGGATTAGAGTAGCGTTCCTTTGGCTGTCGGTCCTGTATCCACCCAGTGTGCACTCATCCAAGGACGGTGCTGAAGTCTGCCTGGACATGCTGGTCAGAGTCATCCTAGTGCATCGGCTGAGAGCAGACTGGGGCAAAGATGGTTTACACCCACCCCTTCCTCACCAGACTGCTCAGAGGTGTTGGAGGGCTGGTCCATGACAACAACGAGACACACAGCCCATAACTGATAACTAGGTTATCCTTAACCATGCTCCGACCACCTCAGCTCTAGGCTTGGGACCATCCTGTTCCTTCGTCTCCAACTTCTGATCTTCCTGCACACCCCATTCTTCTCTTTCATGTTTCCCCTCCCCTCTGAGTCACATTTATTCATGGACTTCTGTATATTTTTCTCTTTCCTTACAACCCACTCCCTCAGAACCTTACCTGTAAGCTCACAAGCTATTTGCTGATTTGGGAGTTTTCTTGAATAAAGACTACGCACTCCGGCCAGGCGCGATGGTTCATGCCTGAAATCCCAGGACTTGGGGAGGCTGGGTGGAGGGGGGTGGATCACTGGAGGCTAGGAATTCAAGACCAGTCTGGCGTACATGGCAAAACCCCATCACCCCTGACAATACCAAAATTAGCTGGGTGTGGTGGCACGTGCCTGTAATCCCAGTTACTCAGAAGGCTGAAACAGGAGAATTGCTGGAATCCAGAAGGCAGAAGTTACAGTGAGCTCAGGCTACAGCACTCCAACCTGGGCAACAGAACAAGATTCCATCTTTAAAAAGGCTATGCACTCCTTCAAAGGAAATCTGGTGCGTGTGTGTGCGTGTGCGCGCGGGCACATGGTGGGGTGCTGGGAGCAAGATAGAGAGAATCCAACATATCTATTCAAAAATAAAAATACCAGAAGGAGCAATATCATCAGTCTCTTCATTCCTGGTCTAGCAGAAGGCAAATCAAGATGAACATCCCCACCCTATTCAGAGTCACAGGTCCAAGAGTTGGAGAACAAAGTCAAATCTAATCATTCCAGGAGAGGAGCTGGGCGCGGTGGCTCCCGCCTGTAATCCCAGCACTTTGGGAGGCTGAGGCAGGCAGATCACCTGAGGTCGGGAATTTGAGACCAGCCTGACCAACATGGAGAAACTTCATCTCTACTAAAAATACAAAAGTAGTCAGGCATGGTGGTTCATGCCTGTAATCCCAGCTACTCAGGAGGCTCAGGCAGGAGAATTGCTTGAACCCAGGAGGTGGAGATTGCGGTGAGCCAAGATTGTGCCACTGCACTCCAGCCTGGACAACAAGAGCAAAACTCCGTCTCAAATAGTAAAAATACTACTAGTAGTAGTAGTAGTAGTAGTAATAATCATAATTACAGGAGAGTCATCATCTGGGCCTCTAGTAGCCATTAAGGCCATTTTTTCACTGTGGGTGGGCACAGCCCACCCCAGTGTGCATGGCTTGTGAGCAACGTGTGTCACCCTCTCTGCCCCCTTGCTTAGGCGTGTCAGAGCAATGCACAACCTCATGCCTGCATGTAACACCTGTGGCAGGGATAGACTGTTTTGCTGCTATCCCTGCTGCAGGAAGGGTTCCTGCTCAGTTTTCAACATGGTATCTAACACAAGTAGGGGCCCAGCGGATACCTGTGAAAATGAGTGACTACTGACAGGATTGCATCCTTGGTTACCAAAGACAAAGGTGGGAATTTGGAACAGTAGCTCTGCTTTATGATCCAGAGGCTTCTCTGAAATGACTGAAATTATCACAACCTGTTTTAGAGAGCTACAAATTCAGGCAGAGGTTACTGTGATACACCTTGCCAACTCCGTATCCTATTCCAGCTGATAATTCAAAGCATTAATTCAAGAAGCAGACAATTCATTCTGTTGTCCATTTAAAATTTCTTGCCTCTCCTACAGTTACCTGACAGTGTCTGCAAAGAAGTACAACAATGCTTTTAAAAGCAAAAGGTTGAGAATAACTTAGCTGATCAGAAGGGGGATTGCTGATTAAATTATAATACCACCCTAACAACAGACTTCTATACAGCCGTGAGGTAGGGGGAAACTGAATAGAAACGTGATGTACACACTAATTTTGAAATGTGGTTGTGTGTGTGTACACAGAGAAGAAATTACACATTATTAAAAGTAGTTTTCTCTAGAGAAGAGGATTTAGAAGGGGGCTTTTACATACTTAGTATATAAATTGTATTCTTTTCTGGTTTGGATTTTTGCAATAGACACATATCATTTCTGTCAGCAATCCCACTACTGGCTCTTTACCCAGAGGAAAAGCAATCACTATACAAAAAACACACTTGCACATGTATGTTTGCAGCAGCACTATTTGTCATTGCAAAAATATGCAACCAGCCCAAATGCCCATGAGCCAACAAGTGGATCAAAAACATGTGGTATATATAGACCATGGAATACTACTCAGCCATAAAAAGGAACAACATAATGGCATTTGCAGCCACCTGGATGGAGCTGAAAACCATTATTCTAAGTGAAGTAACTCAGGAATAGGAAAGCAAACATCATACGTTCTCACTCGTATGTGGGAGCTAAGCTATGAGAGTGCAAAGACATAAGAACAATACAACAAGCTTTGGGGACTCAGGGGAAATAGGAGGGGGTGAGGGATAAAAGACTACACACTGGGTACAGTGTACACTGCTCTAGTGAAGAGTGCACCAAAATCTCAGCAATCTCCACTAAAGAACTTATTCATGTAACCAAACACCACCCGCCCCCCAAAAACCTGTTACAATTAAAAATAAAATACAAAAAAACAGGGTGTGCGCCGTGACTCACACCTGTAATCCCAGCACTTTGGGAAGCCGACGTGGGTGGATCACTTGAGGTCAGAAGTTCAATATCAGCCCGGCCAAAATGGTAAAATTCCATCTCTACCAAAAAATACAAAAATTAGCTGGGTATAGTGACGTGCACCTGTATTTCCAGCTACTCCAGAAACTGAGGCGGGAGATTCACTTGGACCCGGGAGGCAGACGTTGCAGTGAGCTGAGATTACACCACTGCACTCCAGAGACAGAACAAGACTTTCTAAAAAAAAATTCAATTATTAAATTAAAAAACAGAAAAACACACAAATGCAACTTGAAAAGTCCTCAGATTATTCTGCTCTGTAGAAACTGAGATGATGAATGAGCTTACTGAGATTCTAGGTGGAAGAAGAGGGACACAGACTGATGTTACAGGAAGTGCTAAGGGGAACAAAAGGACCAAAAGATAGAACGGACAGATCAGAAGGTGAAGGACATCAGTCACCCACTTGCAAAGCAAAACATCACCAGACCAGCCACTTCATACACAGTCATAAAATTTCCTCATCTGGGTGCCATTTTCCAAAGCAAAATCTCTTCACATGTCTCTTTGCTCTGGATTGATAAGGTTACTCATCACCAGGGGACAAGGGCTCTCCACAGTGACATTTATACAATCCCCTGCCCCTTCGTCCAAATCAAACAAGGTAATACTCAAAAGAAATTCTCCAGCAGACTCCCCCTGCTTCAACTCAGGCAGCTCAAAACCTTTTCAAATCTCAGTTGGCCAAAATTAAAATAAGAAAAAAATTTCAACAGTCTTGAGCTGCAGAAGCATTCAGTAACTTAGGAATTATTTATGGGTGCCCTACTGTGCTTGACAGATCAACAAGATGGGCATAATCCTTGCTCTGTGACCTTAGACATCATATAAAGAAGCCTGCATTTGTATGCAATGTAACAGGATCATGGAGACGCCGGGTAACTGGCCCAAGGTCATCAGGCCAGGTAATAGTCAAAATGGGAAGAAAACCCACATGTCTTGATTTCAACATGCCTTTTGAAGGAGGACCAGAGAATACCCCACATTGTTTCTCCAGCTTTGAAGTCTATAATTCTTTAACAACAAAAGATGAGGAAGAAAGAGAAAGAAGAGGAGGAGAAGGGCTGTTTTCAATTTGCCTTGTATTTATTTAGGAATCACGAAGTCTGGATTCTCTCTCTTGTTTTCTTTTTTCTTTTTAGCTGGAGTCTCACTCTGTCACCCAGGCTGGACCGCAGTGGTGCAATCTTGGTTCACTGCAACCTCTACCTCCCAGGTTCAAGCGATTCTCCTCCCTCAGCCTCCTGAGTAGCTGGGATTACAGGCGTGCACCACCATGCCCGGCTGATTTTTGTTTTTTTTTTTTTCAGTAGAGACAGGGTTTCACCATGTTGGCCAGGCTCGTCTCGAACTCCTGACCTCAGGTGATCCTTCGCCCTCAACCTCTCAAAGTGCTGGGATGACAGGTGTGAGCCACTGCACCCAGAAGTTTGGATTATTTTATCATTTTTAGAACCTGCACAATGGAGCATCACGAAATTTACTAACTTATATGTATAGAATTACTGTGATATTAAATGAACAAATATATTCATTTCACCAAATACATATATATACACACGTGTGTGTGTCTATATATACCTTAGACATATACACACACATGTATGTATTTTTATATATGTATATATATTTATATATATACACACATACACACACGGAGAGAGAGAGGAAATACAGGTAGATGATGGATGAGTGGACAGATAAATTGTAGATAGTAATTTAATTTGTCATTTTAAAAAGCAGACATTATTCAGACATTACTGGCACATTCAGCTAAAGGGAAAAGCACTGGTTTCCCTGGCACGTCTTCTGGAGCTTGGAGGGGTTTCTCTGGCAAGACACCAACTCCCTTGTGAGGAGCTGGCTGCAGCTCTGAGAAAAGGAAACAGGCTCTTGTTACAGTAAATGTCAGCCCCAGTGGGAAAACCTTACTAGCTGGCTGTGTTCTGGGAACAAATATGTTTTTAGTGGTTCATTGCCTGGAAAGCTCAACTTGGGTAGCCCCAAAACCTTGAGTGTGTTTACCAGAGAGAATGCACATCACCTTTATCATTCTGGGCACTGCAAATGGAAGTCAATTGAACATGTTCCATCCTCTCACTCTAGGACCAGAAACTTCTAAACAACCAGTGCTTGTGCTGAAATCACCTCTATAAATGTTGGTTTGTATTCTTGCAAGAATCTAGAAAGATGAGTCATAGGGAAGCTGCTCAAATGAAGGACAAAACCCTCAATGGAAAACTCACTTATTTCTGCATGTGTGAACCTAATTCTCTTTCTTATCTCCATAGAGAGATCCCTGGGATTACTTAGCCGAGATTCAAACATTAAATCTGATTCTTAGTAGGTACATAGCCTTAGCAAAGGACTTCACTGACATGTACCTCTGTTTCTGAATCTGGAAAATAGGAATTAAAAATAATTCCTAACCCCTAGGGGTGAGGAAAGAATTACAGGCAATAATAACCAGAAGAGTTTTCAAGTGCCTCACACTTAGGTATATGTGTTATTTATATACTTAGGTGTAATGTATATTTAGCAAATATACAATGAATTTTGTTATCCATTTTAAAGCAACACTAAAAGCATAAAGAGCATTTATTTAAAATAGTTATACTGCATTTCTCTATCTCATGGCCACAGCAGACATCATTAATCAATCATAGCACTCTTTCTCCATGAACCTGCCTATGACCCCTTCATCCTCCACCTAGTCCTGCTGCAGATACCACTTCCAATCACCCAGCAATAGAAAGCGGTATACAATTGTTTTTGCAATCCCAGAGGTTGGTCTTGAGGTAAACACTAAACACAGTCTGCAAATATGATGAAAGATAGGCATTTGGGTAGCTGGGAACAACCTGAACCAAAACACTGACAACAAATGAACCATCACACCTAAAGAGAAAATAAAGGGTTAGTTTCTTCTTCCTAAGCAATGAAGGTTTGTGGCTGATATAGATGTGGCACTAGCTACAGAGAAGTAAAAGATGGGCTGAAGAAGTTAGAGTTGAGTTGGAAAGCTTCCAAGATTGAACAAAGAAAAAGAAGAAGGAGAAGGAGGAGGAGGAGGAGGAGGGAAGAGGGAAAAGGGAAGAGGGAGAAGGGAGGAGGGAAGAGGGAGGCGGGGAAGGAAGGGGGAGGCGGAAGAGGAGGAGGAATAGACATACGTACCTATGTGAAGCAACTGCCTGAAAAAGTAGCACAAGAGTTACAGAAAATCCCCAGGAAAATTAAGATGAAGATTATACCTCAAAAAGACATGATTGGACTATATAAATCATACCAAGAAAAGAAAGCTATAAAATAATTATTTGTATTATGACTTTCCAGCTAACTGAAGGTAATCTTCATTGAATCAACAAGAACAAGTTAATGACACTAATATACATATATATATGAAGCTTTCCTATATATGGGTATATACATACATATATGTATACACACACATATATATAAACATACTTCTTGCTGCATGTTAGATATTTAATATACATTATTTTGTGCAACCTTACAAAAGAAGTAAGGAAAAGGGAGGACGTAAAAGATGAAAATACAGAAGAGAAGAAGAAACAAAGTATGGTTTATTCATTTGCTTTTTCATTGCCATTTTACGCACTGGGCAGTCAAAGTCCAGAAGACTGATGTAAGTTGCCTGAAACCTGCCAAATTCAGAAAGAAAACAATCCCGTCTGACCCCTAAAGCACATAGTAGTAAACCTCTTTGCTGCACTTTATTCCAAAAAAAAAGTCAAAAGTCACATGAAGTTTGGAAACCAGGAAGCCTCAGAATTCCTTTGAGAGAATTGAAAATTATGAAAGGGATAATATTCTGTTGTGGTAAGAAATTAGTTCTAATATTGTGATGAGTCCCCTGAACATTTACAGCAACAGGCACACTCCCACAGTTGCACAGATAATGCTTAGATATGTCGAGAAAACACAAAACAATTAATTAGTATGACAACTCCCGCCTCAAGGAGGGAATTCTGATATTTAGTGAAAAACAAAGATACGATAAAATGCAATCATCTGGCGCCTAAATTAGCAATAATTAGTATATATGATCAAAGCCAAGCCAAATAATATTTTTCTATTCCAAGTGTGCAAACTACAACATTCTGTTGGTACAGATGGGATGTATGTGTTGGCTGTTGGAGGAGCCCAGCTATTGGATGGCAGGGAGGAAAGACAGGACTTTTGGGGGCTTATCAGGCTATCCGACAGACTAGCCAGCCACATTTGTACTTGGCAGATCCAAACAAAACTGCCTGCTGCAAATTGTGCGCTCTCCAGAACCAGCGCAAACACACATGATAAGTGGGAGACGACTGCAGTCATCATGGAGTAGAGAGATCACTGAACAAGTGGATGGGGACTCATGTTCAAATCCTACCTTCTGCCATGGAAGCTACAATCCTAGCGCACGGAGCGGGATTTCCAACCTATCGCTACCCCATTACCCTCATGCTCTCATGACCCTTCTGAATCCTGGATACTGATCTCTGGAGTGAGACAGATGCTAATTCTCTCCCATTTGTGATTTTCTTTCAAACATCAGTGCATTCTTGTAAGTCAAGCAGGCTCACCAGGGGCTTGCCAGCCCCTCTCAATCCCTGTCTCTGGGACAGGCATGACTCGGTGAGAATGGCACCCTTTCCTGCTCAGCCTCAGGGTCTCTACTGAAGAAGATTCTTATCATGGGATACTACTCAGCAATCTAAGACAACCAACTATTGGCACATGCAACAACTTGGAAGAATCTCCAGGGCATTATGCAGAGAAAAAGCAGCCAGTCTCCAAAGGTTACATTCTGTATGATTCCATTTATATAATATTCTTGATGTGATAGAACTTGAGAAATAAAGAACAGGTTAGTAGTTGCCAACAGTTAGGGACAGAGGTAGGGGGGAGAGAAATGGGAGGAATCTGAGGGATCCTTGTGGTGATGGAACTGCTGTATATCTTCACTGTGGTAGTGGACACATGAACCTACACAAGTGATAAATGTTTGTAATAGAAATAATGACACACACATGCACAAAGACACACACACCACACACACAAACCATACACACACACACACACCTATCAAAGAAGTGCTGACACTACAGAGACACATAAAACCACCACACAAACCATATGTGGCAAACACACCACACACACCATATGCAATTACCACCCCAAAACACAACACCACACCAAACACAGATGTATGCACCACATATGACCAAAACATAGGACATACCATACACACCATACATGTGTGCACACACCATAGACACAACATAAAACACCATGCACACACATCATACCAAACACATGCTCACATACACCAGGGGGGGGCACACACACACCACACCCCAAACACACACACACAGACATAGATACACACAGTATAAAAGCACTACACATCACACAAAAAAAAAAAAAATCATAGACCCCACACCCATGAGTCACAAATTTAACTAGGGAAGCTGAAAAAGACCAGCAGATTGCATCAGTACGGTGGCACCAATGGTCTGTGTAAGATTCAGTAGATCTTTCTACATCAGTAATACCAATCACTGTTGTGATAACCCTCCCTGTAGTTTTTCTCTTTCTTTCTTTTGGGAGGCAGAGTTTCACTCTTGTTGACGCAGGTGGCAGTGCAGCGGTGTGATCTCGGCTCACTGCAACCCTCCGTCTTCCAGTTTCAAGTGATTCTCCTACCTCAGCCTCCTGAGTAGCTGGGATTACAGGCAGCTCACCCACACCCGACAATTTTCTGTATTAATTATAGGGACGGGGGTTTTTTTTACCTCCCCCCCCGCCCCATATTGGCAGGCTGGTCTCGAACTGCTGAACCTTGTGATCCGCCTATCTCCGCCCTCCAAAGTACCTAGGATTACACAGCTTGAAGCCACCGCATTCAGCCGAACCCTGTAGTTTTTCAAGATCGTTACTAGGTGCATAAACCTGGAGTAAAAGCTACTATAATTTTTCTGTATTATTTCTTACAGGCTTTTTGTCAATCTACAAATCTAAATCATCTCAACATTAAATGGTTTAGTTAAGAAAAAGGCAAACACAGTTCCTTGGAGAGTCTCCACCGCAATGGATCAAAGTGAACAGAGAAGCTGAAATATATTTGTCCTCCCTGAAAGTAGACTATCAGATTTTCATCTCCGTTTTCTTTAAAAACCAAAGGAAAAAATGTAAATCTAATTTCTTGCCGGAGTCTGATTTTTGTGAAGTTGTGTCCACTTGCCCAGCGAAGGGAACTGCAGTGGCACAAATGAGGTGATGTGTGGGATTGCAGGTAGAGTGGCTATGCTGCTGGTAGAGGATACTGTCATTTTCCAACCACCTTAACTCCAGTTTAGAATCAAATGGATCCAATGATATTGGAAATTCAGAATCTTCCCAGGACGCCGTTTCGGCTATTTTCACGTGCCTGGGGGGGGGGACTTAAGCTACGGCAAAGCCCCATGGTTTGTGTTCACTGGATTCTGAATGGTTCCATAGCCCCCGACCAGTCCAGAGTGCAACATGCTAGGGCAGAACTGCACCTATCTGCTGCCATAACACTTCCTTTGGCACACTATAGGCAACAGTAGATCCCAAGTGCATTTGACATGGGCTGCAGCCTTCCATATTACCCTACATTTATTTCCAAATGAAACGGTGTCTCGTACTACATCGTGTTTCTGTGATAGTCTGTTCCTGTTGGAATTCATTAAGCTAATGAAGATATGGTCTGTCTTCCCATTTTGAGAGCCTGGGTAGCATTCAGGACAGCCAGCCGCCCAGCCAATGGCAAGACGCAAGGAGGAGGCTTTCCAGCCTGCAATTCTATGTCTGAAACGAATCTCAGGTGAGTTTGTTCCATTTATCCTGTGCCAAGAGAATAACGATTGCTTTCTCCCACACTCAAATAGCATGGAGTCAGCTGAATATTTAGTAGCATAATCAAGGCATAATAGGGGAACGGACGGAGAGCTCCTTGTAAATTTCTTTCAGCCTTCACAAATCTGACATCAGAGGATGTGTGTTATCATAAGGAAATTTTTTTTTTTTAAAGGCTCTTTTTGTTGTAAAGAAAACAGGTTATCGCCGGGCACGGATGGGCTCACGCCTGTAATCCAGCACTTTGGGAGGCCGAGGGCGGGCTGATCACGAGGTTCAGGAGATCGAGGACCACTCCAGCTAACACAGTGGAAACCCCGTCTCTACTAAAAATACAAAGAATTAGCCAGGGCATGGTAGCAGGGGTCTGTAATCCCCAGGCTCCTCGAGACTGAAGGCAGGAGAATGGCCGTGAACCCGGGAGGCAGAGCTTGCAGTGAGCTGAGATCGCCACCACTGCACTTCAGCCTGGGCGACAGAGTGAGACTCCATCTCAAAATAAAATAAATAAATAAATAAATAAATAAATAAATAAATAAAAATTGAAAAAGAAAACAGGTTATCACATATATTGTACGAATGTAAATGGATAAAACTTTCTTGGAGGACACATATTAGCAATATCTATGAAAAGTAAATCCATCTAGCCATTAAATAACTAAGAAATTATCCTATAATTGTGCATATACAAGTACAGAGAGATAGAAGTATACATAGATGCAGAGTTTGAAGTAGGAAAGCAACAAAACCCAAGCCATTTAACATGCATCAATAAGGAATCCATTAAATGTTTCACTCATAAAAGGGAATACTATAAAACTATTAAAAATAAAAGGTAGTGTATTATACATATATAGACTTCCAGCATATGTATATACATGTATATGTACATATATATGTATGTTTGTGTGTGTGTGTATCCATATATATATATGGACTTCCAGAGTAGCAAGTCTTGAGAAAGGGATCAAGAGTTGAGGGATCGGTCAGGCACGGTGGTCACACTTGTCATCCCAGCACCTTGAAAGGTCGAGGTGAGCAGATTGCTCAAGCCCAGAAGTTTGAGACCAGCCTGAGCAACATGGTGAAACTCCATCTCTACATGAATACATAATATACACATATATATACATGTGTATGTATATATACATATATATATAACATATCTACATATTACATAGTTATCTTGGCTCCTGGAAAAATGTATTAGTTTCTAATGGGGTATAGGAATGAGATTTAATGTCCAATTATATGGACATAAAATTTATGTCCAATCTTATGACCACTATATGTGGTCCATCACATACATAGATACTATATATAGCACATTTACATATATATTAGAACAACAGGTGAATGATTACATATACACATATATAGATTATATATATACATATGTGTGTGTGTATATATATATAATTTTTTTTTTTTTTTTTGGTGGAAGGAGAAGGAAGGAGGGCAGGTGAGTGGTAGCTCTTCCACAGCCCAATTCCTGGGAATATCAGTATTTCTCTTATTCCACTACTGTTTTTTTTTTGTTTGTTTGTTTGTTTGTTTTTGAGATGGAGTCTCGCTCTGTCGCCCAGGCTGAAGAGTAGTGGCTGGATCCTAGCTCACTGCAAGCTCCGTGTCCCGGGTTCACGCCATTCTCCTGCCTCAGCCTCCCGAGTAGCTGGGACTACAGGCGCCTGCCACCTCGCCCGGCTAGTTTTTTGCATTTTTTAGTAGAGACGGGGTTTCACCATGTTAGCCAGGATGGTCTCCATCTCCTGACCTTGTGATCCGCCCGTCTCGGCCTCCCACAATGCTGGGATTACAGGCTTGAGCCACCGCGCCCGGCCTGTTTTTTTTTTTTTTTTTAGACAAGGTCTCTCCCTGTTACCCAGGCTGGAGAGCAGTGGTACAATCTCCAGTCACAGCAACCAACAACTCCCGAGCTCAGGCAGTCCTCCCATCTCAGCCTCGCAAGGAGCTGAGACTACAAGTGCATGACTCCACGTCTTGCTATTTTTTATTATTATCATTTTATGTAGATATGGAGTTTTGCCATATTTCCCAGGCTGGTCTTGAACTCCTGGCTTAAATGACCCACCAACCTCGACCTCCCAAACGACTGGGATCACAGGTAGCCATTGTACTTGGCCAACCCTCCAACTCTTGATTCCTTTCTCAAGACTTACTATTCTGGAACTCTAAAGGTGATGATATGACGTTCTCTCTTTCAAAATGAATTTTAAAGAAAGCTAAAAACTTTGTTTCAGCTTGATTTTAAAATAAATCTTGTGGTAGTACTCAGCGTCTTCAAAAATCTGTAGGCTGGTAACAGTTGTTTATCTTTCTGAAACAAGAGGCTTTGGAGAGTTTGCACTGATATCTTGAAGGAAAACACATACCTAAGATGCACCCCCCCCCCAACACACACACACAATATTCCAGCTCAACAGTAATTTATATTGTACAGAATCCACCTAAGTCAAAATATTATTCTGAGGATAAAGTTATTTAAAGAAAAGTTAACATCCCTATTCTGTCCCTCATTATGCAAAGTTATAAAACTCTGTAATCCTAGTTTCCCTACCTATGAAGTGGGTTTGATAACAATACAAACTTCATACAATTGTTGACAACATTAAATAATACTCATAAAGCATTTGGTCAAATGTGTATCCCATACTCATTGATGCTCCATGTATACAACATGTGGTAAATGCAAATATTCACACACACACACACACATACACTCAAACGAAGTGGGTCTAGCCATTTCTCAAACTAAGTTTTATGCCTCTCCATTCCCATTTTCTTACAACTGCCCACTTACTTTCAGTATCCTTTTTTTTTTTTTTTTTTTTTTTTGAGACGGAGTCTCGCTCTGTCACCCAGGCTGGAGTGCAGTGGCCGGATCTCAGCTCACTGCAAGCTCCACCTCCGGGGTTTACGCCATTCTCCTGCCTCAGCCTCCCGAGTAGCTGGGACTACAGGCGCCCGCCACCTCGCCTGGCTAGTTTTTTGTATTTTTTTTAGTAGAGACGGGTTTCACCATGTTAGCCAGGATGGTCTCGATCTCCTGACCTCATGATCCGCCCGTCTCGGCCTCCCAAAGTGCTGGGATTACAGGCTTGAGCCACCGCGCCCGGCCACTTTCAGTATCTTCTAAATGCCTTCAAGTTTAAGTATAAATACTTTTAACACAAGGAAGACTTTCTAACAACTCAAGACATGCAAAAATGGCTGCCTTGTGGGAAGGTCCTGTCACTGAGTGGATTCAAGCAAATGACCTCTTGTCAGGTAAATCTTAGGAAAGATCTACAGTCTTTCTGTGATGGGACCATATCTTTCAAACTTCCCCCCACAATCACATGAAATGCTTGTCACACTCCTCACTCTCCCAGGCAGAGATGGATGAGTGATTCTCTTTCCTCTGTCCTCAGTATCTTTCACCTGTCTCCTTTCCAGCACCAGAGCTTGTAACTAAGTATCTCTGCCATGTCTCCCTCTGACTGAAGAGCCTCCAAGGCAGTGAGGTGATCCTGGTTATTTCTTAATCTCACAACACTTGGCTCATCATAGGTGCTCAAAGAATAACTTTCGGATGATAAACTATAACTTGCAAAAACAATCTTGAGTGCTTTTCTATCTGCAAATATTCTCCCATAAGTTCTAGCCCATTATTTAAGCAAATCTGTTGCTTAAATACTAGGAACAGAAACAACAATGATGGTGATGATGGATAAATTGAGAAACAAACCCACAGAGATGTCAATAGAATGCTTCTTCTCTTTATCTCCATTCTCCTCATTTAAAAGGTTTTTTTTTTTTTTTTT
>NW_016807466.1:1256105-1290038 GCF_001698545.2 Rhinopithecus bieti | reverse complement strand
TTTTTTTTGAGACGGAGTCTCGCTCTGTCACCCAGGCTGGAGTGCAGTGGCCGGATCTCAGCTCACTGCAAGCTCCACCTCCGGGGTTTACGCCATTCTCCTGCCTCAGCCTCCCGAGTAGCTGGGACTACAGGCGCCCGCCACCTCGCCTGGCTAGTTTTTTGTATTTTTTTTAGTAGAGACGGGTTTCACCATGTTAGCCAGGATGGTCTCGATCTCCTGACCTCATGATCCGCCCGTCTCGGCCTCCCAAAGTGCTGGGATTACAGGCTTGAGCCACCGCGCCCGGCCACTTTCAGTATCTTCTAAATGCCTTCAAGTTTAAGTATAAATACTTTTAACACAAGGAAGACTTTCTAACAACTCAAGACATGCAAAATGGCTGCCTTGTGGGAAGGTCCTGTCACTGAGTGGATTCAAGCAAATGACCTCTTGTCAGGTAAATCTTAGGAAAGATCTACAGTCTTTCTGTGATGGGACCATATCTTTCAAACTTCCCCCCACAATCACATGAAATGCTTGTCACACTCCTCACTCTCCCAGGCAGAGATGGATGAGTGATTCTCTTTCCTCTGTCCTCAGTATCTTTCACCTGTCTCCTTTCCAGCACCAGAGCTTGTAACTAAGTATCTCTGCCATGTCTCCCTCTGACTGAAGAGCCTCCAAGGCAGTGAGGTGATCCTGGTTATTTCTTAATCTCACAACACTTGGCTCATCATAGGTGCTCAAAGAATAACTTTCGGATGATAAACTATAACTTGCAAAACAATCTTGAGTGCTTTTCTATCTGCAAATATTCTCCCATAAGTTCTAGCCCATTATTTAAGCAAATCTGTTGCTTAAATACTAGGAACAGAAACAACAATGATGGTGATGATGGATAAATTGAGAAACAAACCCACAGAGATGTCAATAGAATGCTTCTTCTCTTTATCTCCATTCTCCTCATTTAAAAGGTTTTTTTTTTTTTTTTAACCAGGTTTAATGCCTAACTAGAACAATTTACCTCTATCTCCTCCCTGCCTAGTATCAAGAATAAAAACATGTGACAGCCGCCTCTTTCAGGGCATCTTCCTCATGGTACTTTTCCCCTCATGGTAACTGAAAACAAGCATAACAATAAAACAGATGTCCTTTCCTTTCTTTTTTTGAGACATTGTCTCACTGTCACCAGGCTAGAGCTCAATGCAACCTCTGATTTCCCGGTTCAAGCGATTCTCCTGCCTCAGCCTCCCAAGTAGATGGAATTACAGGTGCCCCCCCATTCCCTGCCCACCACCACCATGCCTGGCTAATTATTGTATTTTCAGTAGAAATGGGGTTTCACCATTTGGCCAGGATGGTCTTGATCTCTTGACCTCATGATCCACCTGCCTCAGCCTCCCAAAGTGCTGAGATTCCAGGTGTGAACCACCACACTCGGCCAGCAGATGCCCTTTTGATCCAATACATGTCCTCTCTCCCTAAATCAAACTTTTCTTGGAAGGTGGGACAGGAAGGAAAGACTAAAATAAAAGGTTGCATTTATACTTTGGCCATAGAGTAAATCAGATCATGTTTATCAAGTGAAATAAATAGGCCGGGTGCGTGGCTCAAGCCTGTAATCCCAGCACTTTGGGAGGCCGAGACGGGCAGATCACGAGGTAAGGAGATCAAGACCATCCTGGCTAACACGGTGAAACCCCGTCTCTACTAAAAAAATACAAAAAAACTAGCCGGGCGAGCTGGTGGGCGCCTCTAGTCCCAGCTACTCGGGAGGCTGAGGCAGGAGAATGGCGTAAACCCGGGAGGTGGAGCTTGCAGTGAGCTGAGATTCGGCCACTGCACTCCAGCCTGGGCGACAGAGCAAGACTCCGTCTCAAAAAAAAAAAAAAAGAAAAAAGAAAGAAAGAAAGAAATTAATCAACATGAAAAAGTTCAGGAGATTCTGATCCATGCCTCCAGGTATGCATTTGATAGATATTACCAGACTCAAACTTGAGTTCTTGAAGAATTTTTTAAAGCATGTTTATGTCCACAAGTGACACAGACAGATTCATAACGGGAGGGAAGGAGGATATTAAGCTGCTTTTATTTTTCTCTGCAGACAGATTATAACATTAAGAAACAACTTTTGTACCAAATATTAGACCATGCTATGGTTCTACACAATTCACCGAATGATAAACAAAAAACATATTAGAATCACAAATAAACACACTCTCTTTCATGAGAAAAAATAGGTTTTGTGCACCAGCAATGGCCACTCCTTGGTTCCCTCCTTGCCCAGATTTTGTTTGTTCTCAGAAAGCATCTCTGTTGCATTTTTATGTCCACTTGAGTCTTGCAAAGGATTAAGAGCCTTCGTGCAGGACTCAGTGCCACTCACCTTCCATTGTCTCTTCTAGTGAGGGAAAACGGTCCACCATGCTTGGACGTAAAATATCATGCTTGGACCCCAACAGAAACAATTCTAAACTATTTTTCCAGGAGTCAAGATAACCAGGACACAACTTGTTTTGCCCATGCTGCGTTCCCAAAGCAAAATAAGTTCCTTTTCGCTGACATCTGCACCTACTAGACTCACATCTTTCCAGTAAGACTGACACAACAGAGAGGCCACTATCAATGGAGCAAATGCAATCCAATGAACCTAACTGCCTATCTTAACCAAGATTGCACAGCTAACTGTTTGATAGCACCAGACCATACGGCCACCATTTTTAAAGATCCTAGTTGAAATAAAAGCTTTAATGGAGTTTCGAACTATGATGACCGTTAAAATTGATGGCAATTTATTTGTCTATCAGGTCAGCCAAGGGTTGGGATTAGGTACTGGATGCAACCATGGAGTAGCAAATTTATCTTTTAATTATTGTCCATTATCCCTTCTATATTTTTTCTGGTAGCAACATCTCTCTTTCCACTGATAGAATACTTTCCATTAGGGTGGGTTTACTACACCTATGCACAGCCTACTTGTGCTACCGCTATGGACACATGGTATATGCTGGAAATCAAAATTCACTCTCCTTCTAGCTCCAAGGATCAGCTCAAGGGTGATGATGTGATGCCAACAGAGTTGATAGCTTCTTTTATTTTATATACGGAATCCATGTGTGAGAAGGTCTTACTTTGCTTCAATACTGAAGCTATCAATGATACAGTTTAGAGCAGGGGTCCACAAACCCCAGGCCATTAACTAGTACCAGTCCATGGTCTGTTAGAAACCAGGTCACACAGCAGGAGGTAAGTAGCAGGTGAGCAAGCAAAGCTTCATCTATATTTACAGCCGTTCGCCATAGCTCACATTACCGCCTCCTGTCAGATTGGCAGCAGCATTAGATTTTCATAGGAGCACAAATCCTCCTGTGAACTGTGCATGCGAAGGACCTAGGTTGCATGTGGCTTATGAGAATCTAATGCCTAATGATGTGTCACTTCCTCCCATCACCCTGAGATGGGACTGTCTAGTTGCCCGAAAACAAGCTCAGGCTTCCCACTGATTCTACATTACAGCGAGTTGTGTAATTATTTCATTATATACTACAATGTAACACTAATAGAAACAAAGTGCATAATAAATGTAAAGTACTTAAATCATCCTGAAATCATTCCCTCCATTTTCCCATCCCTGAAAAAATTGTCTTCAAACTTCCTCCCACAGTCACATGAAATGCTTGTCACACTCTTCACTCTCCCAGGCAGAGATGGATGAGTGATTCTCTTTCCTCTGTCCTCAGTATCTTTCACCTGTCTCCTTTACAGCACTAGAGCTTGTAACTAAGTATCTCTGCCATGTCCCCCTGACTGAAGATCCTCCAAGGCAGTGAGGTGATCCTGGTTATTTCTTAATCTCACAACACTTGGCACATCATAGGTGCTCAAAGAATAACTTTCAGAAAACTAGTCCCTGGAAAAACCAGTCCCTAATGCCAAAAAGGCTGGGGAGCACTGGTCTAGAGGCTACAAGTAGCCCTGTGAAGAAGATCTGCTCCAGAACGAAGTCAACACTCAGGAGGGAGCTGAAGGATGACGAACAAACAAAGACATTAGTGATATTAGTTTAACCCCTTTACCCTGCTCTGTTTGAAGACGACACATATTTTGCAGTTCTAATTTTCATGAACCAATACATCTCACTGTCAAAAAATATAAACTTTAGGCCAGGTGCAGTAGCCCACACCTGTAATCCCAGCACTTTGGGAGGCCGAGGTGGGTGGATCATGAGGTCAGGAGATCAAGACCATCCTGGCCAACACAGTGAAACCCCATCTCTACTAAAAAAAAATACAAAAAATTAGCTGGGCGTGGTGGTGGGCACCTGTAGTCCCAGCTACTCGGGAGGCTGAGGCAGGAGAATGGTGTGAACCCCGGAGGCGGAGCTTGCAGTGAGCTGAGATGGCGCCACCACACTCCAGCCTGCGCAACAGAGCCAGACTCCATTTCAAAAAATATATATATATATATATATATATGTGTGTGTGTGTGTGTGTGTGTGTGTGTGTGTATCAAGTTTAAATATGTTGGAATTTGGTTGCAATCAGAACCATTCTGAATCCACGGGAAGGCAAGAAAAGCATAGCCCATCTCCCACTCCAAGTCTGACTTTTAAAAATTTACTTCCCCAGCGAGATCGGATTTGGCCCAAGGTAGCCTCTAGTTCAGCAACCATCTTTCTTTCTTTTGGGATAAGTTTACATAGGACGTTGCTGGTTCAGGCTTAACAAAATAGTTCCTGAAAGTAGAGCACACTTTACAGCCTCTGTCATTTGAGGGAGAGAACTTCTGTGCTATCATAAAAATAATTTTGGAAAGGAGCGTATCTGCTTTCAGAAAGTGTCTGCCAAGATGTGGCCCAATGTAATTTAAAATACTGAAGACAATCAGCTTGAAAATTAAGGTTTCTAATGGGAACACCTACTCAGCCCTAATAATACGGGAACTACCATCATAATTACAATGTGGTATAATCAGGCACATCATTAACTAACTTTGCTCCGCTACTGCAATTAACAAGCATCAATAGATTGAGTAAATTATTAATAACCCACACATGCTCCAGTGAACACTGCTGGTTCTGTTTTATTTTGCAAGTAAGAAGCAAAAAGTTAACAGCTGATATCCAAACAATCTTTGACTTATCTCTTTCTAAACATCACTAAACTTTTTAATAATTCTTCCTGGAGGAGATAGCAGTCGTAAAGAATTAAGTTGTCAATAGAGAAGAAAATATCCTAAAAGTGGGCCATGTAATCTAACAGAGAAATCATCTTTTAAGAGTTGATCAGACAGTAGCCATCCCTTACTTTCTTCATGGTGTCATCATTTATGGAATTGTTACCATCCCTGACTGGTAGTAATGGTGGAAGCTGTGGCTGACATTACATGGCAGAGTGTGATTCAGCAGTTTTCAAATACAGCCCGGGGACCAATTTATGACATTCTCAAATAATCTCAAATCATAGGGCATTAACATAGGGTGGGTACTGTCTAATATATACACAACCAAGGAGACATACAAAGAGGTCCAGAAAGAATTAAGAGACACAGCCAAGGTTGCACACATAGGTGGAGGTGTCTCTTTTACCTCTTGCATTTAAATGGTTGCCAGCCAGTAGGTAAATAAAACATATTTTCTGTCCTTCAGATGTGCATGTTCTAGCAGAAGGAGGCTGCTGATAGGAAACATCAATAGACCATGAAAGCCCTATGACTGGAATAAGCACAAGGAAAGAGGGAGGGAAGAACAGGCAACCCCAGTAGGGCAGGAGGTTCACAGCTTCCCATAAGAGCTGTAATCTCTGTTGAGTCAGAACAGAGGTGGAGAAGGGTTCCAGCAGAGGAAATTCCATACATAGAAGTCTGAGTATGCGAAAAACATGGCATATTTTGCAAATAACAAGCCATGAGATGTGGCTGGAGTTTAGCTGGGACAGTGAGTAGGGGTCAGATAAAAAGGGCTACATTAAGGAAGAGTTACTCCTACTGGAAGCCTTTTCTTTTTTCTTTTTTCTTTTTTTTTTTTTTTTTTGAGATGGAGTCTCGCTCTGTCACCCAGGCTGGATTGCAGTGGCGTGATCTAGGCTCACCACAAGCTCCGCCTCCTGGGTTTACGCCATTCTCCTGCCTCAGCCTCCCAAGTAGCTGGGACTACAGGTGCCCACCACCACGCCTGGTTAACTTTTTTTTTTTTTTTAGTAGAGACGGGTTTTCACCGTGTTAGCCACGATGGTCTCGATCTCCTGACCTTGTGATCCACCAACCTTGGCCTCCCAAAGTGCTGGGATTACAGGCGTGAGCCACCATGCCCGGCCCCCACTTGCAGCCTTTGAGGAGTCTTTGGCAGGAAGCAATGTGGCTAGACATTACTTAGTGGAAAAGTCACTAGGGTTGCAGTTGTCAGAATGGGGTGGAGGCAGGTGTGGAGAGGGAAGGAAAGGGCCACAGGAAGACAAGCCTGGCGGCTCATGCCTGTAATTCTAGCCCTTTGGGAGGCCTGCAGGGGCATATAGCTTGAGCTCAGGAGTTCCAGATCAGCCTGGGCAACATGGCAAAATTCTGTCTCTACAAAAATAATAATAATAATAATAATAAAATAAATAAGTTCAAAAATTAGCTGGGTGTGGTGGTGTGCGCCTGTAACCCCAGCTACTCAGGAGGATGGGGTGAGACGATCTTTTGAGCCTGGGAGGAGGAAGTTGCACTGAGCTGAGATTGCACCACTGTACTCCAGCTGGATGACAGAATGAGACCCTGTCTAAAAAGAAGGCAAGGAAAGAAAGAAAAGAAAAAGAAAGAGCCACAGGAAGCTTGCACCAATCCATGAAAGACAGTGGTCTTAAGGAAAAGCCTCTCACCAGTGGGAATGGAGTAGGAAATCAATGGATGTATTTTTATGATTATTGAGAGATAAAACCAAGAGACTTGACTCTTTACCCTGAATCCTGAGTGGTATGACTACAGACAACTCCTTCACAAGCCAACAGTCATATTGCAACTCCCTCTTCTACCACATCAAAACAGCACCAGGAAGTCCAGCAGTCTCGATTCTGAATAAAAAAACATGAAGGAGGAGAATTGGGGAAACTGGGCAGTAGGAAATGATTTCCAATACTTGGTTTCTCTCTTCCATGTCTGGAAACCTGGGTTTTCAAAGACTGTCTCCCGCTGTGAGAAAGGAAATATTTTAGAAAAAAAGAACAAGGGTAGAATTGGTAGACCACAAAGCCTCTTCCCTTGAAGCACTCTCTAAGCCAGGAAGAAGCAAAATAATATGGTTCCACGTTTTCCTATCTGTGTGCCTTCTTGAAATGAAATGCATCAGACTAAACTGATTTTAGGCACATGCAAAGTCATCTGACCATCTCCGAGCAGAAGGAAGAACGAAAAAGGTGACCCGAGGGTCACTTTGCTACAGACATACTCAGAGCCTGTCTGAGGGCAAGTGCCTGGGGCTGCCGAACTCAGAATCAGTCTCAGGCAGCTCTGCCTCCCAGGCCTCTTTGGGTTTCTGTTCAAACGATTGCCTCATTTTGAGATCATTCGAACATGTTAAAACTGTAGACAGCAGAGCAGCACATCTATTCAATGACCATTTAAACTATACAACTGGAATTTATCACAAGTACAAGGGAAAGGGTGAATCGTTAGAAAATCAAACTTGGAAAATCTCCATTCTCGATCAAACAGCTATGTTTTCGGTTCAGGGAACAACTCAGCATCACAGCCTTAAAACATTAAATATATACAGCCTCCTCTCGGCGTGTGAAAAAGATCTGAAGTTGAGATGTACACAGCAAAAGAGGTTTTAAAATATGTAGAGAAGGAACTTAAGATGAGGTGAAAAATTAAAAAGAGGGGAGCATCAGTTAATGCAAAAAAATTAATCTGATAATGGCGTGTACAGATGCTAAAATCAGGCTTCTTGGAGTTTGCCTACAAACAACACTGAAAGGAAAACTCCTCCATGAACAGCATCCAGAGCATGCCAGAGTGTGCCTTTAAACTTCTTCCATTTGTTTTAAAATTTTGTTTTCATCTTAATTGTTGGTCTAACAGACTCCATGCAGTATTTGTTGTAAATCCTCTGAGTCAGCCCTGAGAACAGCATTTTTTGCTTTGTTTGTCTAAGTCAATTGTGCATCACTCCCTAGAGACTGGCTGTGACTAGGTTAGTCTGCTCATCTTGAGTATTCTGCTAAAGAGAAAGTTTCTCATTTGGCCTCTGATCTTGAAATGGCAGCTCTTACCTTTGTATACCTCTTGTGTGACTGCAAGGTGCTAATTAGACATTACTCCTTAAGGAAGACTTCTACACAGTTGGTGGGAATGTAAATTAGTCCAGCCCCTGTGGAAAGCAGTCTGGAGGTTTCTCGAAGGACTTAAACAGAACTACCATTCAACCTAACAATCCCATGACTGGGTATATGCCCAAAGGAAAATAAATCGCTCTACCAAAAAGACACACGCACTCGCATGTTCACTGCAGCTCTATTCACGATAGCAAAGACATGAAATTAACCTAGATGCCCATCAATAGCAGATGGGATAAAGAAAATGTGGTCCATATACACCATGGAATACTATGCAGCCATAAAAAAAAAAAAAAAAAAAAAACATGTTCATTGCAGGAACGTGAATGCAGCTGGAAGCCATTAGTCTAAGTGAATTAATGCAGGAAAAGAAAACCAAACATCACATATTCTCACTTATAAGTGGGAGCTAAACATTGAGTACACATGGACATAAGGATGAGAACAACAGACACTGGAGACTACGAGATGCGGGGGAGTGGGAAGGCCAGGGTTGTAAAACCGTCTACGAGGTACTAAGCTCACTACCTGGGTTATAGGATCACTTATATACCAAACTTCAGGAACATGCACTTTGTATACCAAACTTCAGGAACATGCATGTAAGAAACCTGCACGTGTGCACTCAAACCTAAAATAAACGTTCAAAAAAATTAAAAATAGGGCCAGGTGCAGTGGCTCATGCCTATAATCCCAGCACTTTGGGAGGCTGAGGTGGGTGGATCATGTGAGGTCAGGAGTTCGAGACCAGCCTGGCCTACATGGTGAAACCCTGTCTGTACCAAAAATACAAACAACAAAAAAAATTAGCTGGGCATGGTGGCAGGCACCTGTAATCCTAGCTATTCAGGAGGCTGGGGTAGGAGAATCACTTGAACCTGGGAGGTGGAGGCTGCAGTGAGCTGAGATTGCAGCACTGCACTCCAGGCTGGGCCAAAGAGTGAGACTCCATCTCAAATAATAATAATAATAATTAAATAAACAATTTACCCATGTAACAAACCTGTGTATGTAGCATTTGAACCTAAAATAAAAATTGCAAAAAATAAAAATTTAACACACGCAAAAGACCCGAAAGAGTGCATACCTGCATACACACACACACACACACACACACACACACACACACACACACAATTACTTCTTGAAAAGCCACTTAGAAAATAACCCCATTTGTTTTTCTTCAATCTTCGCTTATCCCAATAATGGCTTCCATGGAAGTCCTTTAACGTGTCACTGACCCTATGGTTTTTCTTGTTTGCTGTCAAACTCAACATGCTGTTTGATCAGATTTCTCCTGAGAAAAAAACTATGTAATCGCCCATAGCAACACCCTCAGTGTCAAGGTGGAGGCCATGAGATGAAGCAAGAGTAAACCTAAAGGGTCCTTTGGCTTCAGCCACATCAACTTGATGGCTCTTGGCTGATGAATTAATAGGATCATGTGTTGAGTGTGACATGCACAGCTCCCACCGCAGTGGGAGTCTCGAGGCCAGCTTTCAAGTGCCATCAAGGTCTGAAATACAACAGAATGCAAATAAATACTAGAACCAACTGCAGTTGAAAACAAAGGCATCTGGCTAGGTGTGGTGGCTCACACCTGTAATCCCAGCACTTTGGGAGGCTGAGGCGGGCAGATCATGAGGTCAGGACATCGAGACCATCCTGTTTAACAGAGTGAAACCCTGTCTCTACTAAAAATATTAAAAATACAAAAAAATTAGCCCAGTGTGATGGTGGGCACCTATTGTCCCAGCTACTTGGGAGGCTGAGGCAGGAGAATGGCGTGAACCCAGGAGGCGGAGTTTGCAATGAGCTGAGATAGTACCACTGCACTCCAGCCTGGGTGACAGTGAGAGAATCTATCTCAAAAAAAAAAAAAAAAAAAAAAAAAGCACTGTTCTTTATTATTATTTTGATGCAGGGTATCGGGTATCACTCTGTCACCCAGACTGGAGTATAATGATGCAATCACGGCTCACTGCAACCTCGACCTCCCGGGCTCAGATGATCCTCCCACCTCAGCCTCCCAGGTAGCTGGGACTACAGGCATCGACACATCCCAGGATATATTTTTGTATTTTTACTGGAGTTGGGGGTCTCACTATGTGTCCCAGGCTGGTCTCACACTCCTGGGCTCAAGTGATCTGTCTGCCTCAGCCTCACAAAGTGCCAGGATTGCAGGCATGAGCCACTGCACCCAGCCGCATTGTTCTTTTTACGCTGTCTGCTGGGTTCTGAGTTTCTGGAGTGCTGGAGAATATGCTGGTATCATAAGCTTATCGCTCTTGCTTTGGGAGCAACCCAAGAAGGGAGAAACCCAAGAAGACCTGAAAGAAATGCAAAAGTTAACCCTGATGGCCTATGCATCCTAGCTCTCCCTAGTATCAGAAAGCTGAAGACCACCTTTGTTCATTGTCACTAGCAAGCCAGTCTCAGTGGGGGTGACAGAGCTTTTGGGTAGGCAAGGGGTTCAGCTGGTTCAGCAAAGTACACTGATGTGATGATTTCTTCTCTGCCTTTGCACAGGAAACACCATCGCTTCAAGTGCATTTCAAAGGCAACATATATTACAAGCGAGCAGAGCTATCATTTTTAGTGCCAGAGAAACTAGAAATTTCAATACGTGGCATCTGCTCTTCCTGCATGGGAGTCTGAGGCCCAGTCTCATGGGAGTTGGGGAAGGGGCTTGAACTAGAACCAACAGTTCATGCTCTGGGGTAAGCGACCCTATGCCATTGCTCATCCCTTAATCTAGACAAGCTTTGACAGGCAAAACACATGTTAAAACTCATGCTTGCCCCAATTTGGAACAGTCAAAAAAAGTGGGGAGCTAGCAGTTTTAATCACAGCACTCTTAGCCCCCAGTCAGTCATCAAACTGTAGCCACAGATGGGGTGAGCAGTTGCATAGAAAGGAAGGCAGTGAAGGAGGGTGTGCCTGTCCAGTACGGCTACTCCACCAGAGGGTCATGGACTTGAGGGGATGGAAACCTCAGAGAACTGGGCTGTATGTGAAGGAAGAGGACTGGCCACATGCAGGAGCTGTGGAGAAGTAGTGTGTGTGCGGAAAGAGGGAGAGAGAGAGGGAGAGGGAGACTCATACGTGGTTTTTATGTCTCCCTAATACAGGGCCATACCACTGGGAGATGTCAAGCTTAACGACACATTCTTTAAATTTCAAGACCCTTATCAGTATCTAAATGAAACCGAATTCAGCTATTAAATACCCTGAAAATGAGCATGGCTCCTAAATACCCGCACTAACATAACCAAGAGGTGTAAAACACAGCAGGTGCATGTAGATCGTCATGTGAGGTTCTGTACTTGCCTTAAGTGCAAGAAAAAAAATTACATGGCAAAAGGGGAAGAAGGCCAGGTGCAGCGGCTCACGCCTGTCATCTCAGCACTTTGGGAGGCAGAGGCAGATGGATCACTTCAAGTCAGGAGTTCGATACCAGCCTGACCAATATGGTGAAACCTCGTCTCTATTTAAAATACAAGAAAATGAACCAGATGTGCTGGTACATGCCTGTAATCCCAGCTACTCAGAAGGCTGAGGCAGGAGAATCTTTTGTACCCGAGAGGTTGAGGCTGCAGTGAACTGAGATCACGCCACTGCACTCCAGCCTGGGCCACAGAGTGAGACTCCATCTCAAAAAGAACAAAAAACAAAAAACAAAAAAGGGTGTGGGGTAAAGAAACAATTGGGATGGTACCCCTTGACTGTAGCAAAACCATCCTGAGACTTGGAGATGCTCATATCTGGAAAGGGATCACTGTCAAGCTAGGATTGGTACCAAAAGAGCACACCAGTCACATCCAGCTAGGGTTTGCCCAGAAGAAAATCTTTAAAAAAAAAAAAAATGCCAGCTGACCTGTTTCAGAATTCTTATCTCCCTGCACTCCACTGGGGGAGGGGGAAAGGGGCTGACTTTCATGTAGGCAAAGGTGCCTCACATCAGAGACACTGGGCTGCTGGAGACCCCAGGGAGACACAAACCGAATGTTGCTAAATGGCAACCTTCAGCAATCACCTTCTCGGCCCATAAAGACTCCTTTATTCCATAGCTTGATTTGCTATTGATTTAGGGCTCTTTTTCATAGTGATGCAGGAAAACATTTTATTTTCTCACAGGTAGGTGGGAGGGAGACTATCTGGGGAAAGGGGAGGGAAGCTGCTGTGCAGGGTGAAAACCATCATTTAATGAATGTTGGCAGGAAGGGAGGGCTCTCTATGGCATCCCCAAAAGTTCACACTTGAACTTCGTAAATAGGTCTAGATTCAGGTGCAGTGGCTCATGCCTGTCATTCCAGCTCTTTTTGTGGTTGAGGCAGGAACGTCACTTGAGACTGGGACGTTAAGGCTGCAGTGAGCTGCTGTGTTTGTGCCACGACTGCACTCCAGCCAGAGCAACAGAGAGAGAGGCCCTGTCTAAAAAAAAAAAAAAAAAAAAAAAAAAAAAAGATGTTTTAACCTGGGTGGCCACGGATCGTGTCCAAGGATGGGTACCAGAAACTGTGAACCCTTAAGTGATGGTACAAAATGTACAAAATGGCATTTTCTTTGTACATGCACCAATTCCTCTGGGGAGGAAGATCTTTGCTTTCATTAGACACTCAAATCATTCCGAGACCTCTCAAAATAAGGAAATCTTTAAGATGAGAAAGTGAGTCTATCTGTCTATCCATGTCCTTTCTTAAACAATCACTTTTGCAAACTAGAGAGATATTCACGATCTATTACCCAGAAGAGCAAATTCTATGAAGACGTTTTCCCCCAAGGGAAAAAGCCTACAGACACATCAATCCCAAACAGCCTTTACAGACCTTGAAAAGTACACAGGAACCAAACCATGCATGTTCCAAAGACAAGACCATGGTTTAAAGAAAGTTATGATTGTTTTCAAAAAAAAAACTAACAACATTATTCCATTGTCTGTGAATAGACATTACAGTAATAGCTCCTAGGGACTGTACAGTAGTAACTCTTACCTGCTAGGATCTTATACTACCTGCTAGGATCTTGTACTACCTGTAAGATATACTGTGTACAATCAGTATACACAGTAAGCACAGTGTAGATATGGAATAAGCACTGCTAAATAGCATAAATGAACAAATAAACCCATGGATGAATGTACCATCAAATGAACGACTTCGAAGAAGTTTTAATGCTGAGGATCATATCTGCAAAGAGCTGAACTCCCAGGTTTCAAAGACTCACTCGCTCCCCTCCAAGGACACAGAAAAGATAAAAAGGGTGAGTGAGAAGGAGGTCTGGGAGAAAGCTACCCCATAAATACAAGGTATTGTTATTTTTATTTTTATTGGTGCTTCATGCTGCCTCCAGGGGAGGGGGTAGGATATGTGAATATGGCTAATTTTCTGCTTGACTCCAGACACATTCTAAATTACTGAGCCACATTTTATTTTAAATTGACTAATAAAGAAATCTCACACCCCACACCATTTCACATTTTCTTGGGTCATTGAACGTTCCCTCTTTTCTACAGTGGTTTAGTCCTCTCCTTGAGAGCTGGGTCGGGAGTGGGGTGGAGGAGAGCTGGAAAATAGTTGGATGCATCGTCATTTCTCTTCTCTCTCCCTCTCCCTCCCTCTCTCTCTCTAATTTTTCCCTGATCAAAACACAAAGAAAATGACAAAAAATATCACCCTGAATCAGATGCCTTGCTTTTATGCTCACTTACACCAAAAAACACTTACAGCTTCTTACTTTCCCCAACATAAAAATAAATGGAAAACATTTTGCAAATGTCAAATGCTATATAAAAGGAAAAAATATGAAGGACACTGCACACATAAACAATAATACTAATGACAAATTTTACCTCTCCTAAAGCACTCTCAGCTACCCAGTTCCAATTCTGGAGTTGTATCTCAAGGGTCAGAAACCAGCTATATCATAGGTAGAATTCCTTACGAAAAAAAAAAAAAAAAAAAAAAAAACAACACACAAAACAAAAAAACTCTGATGTGTGTCCGCGATGATATTAGGGAAAGAGAAAGAACAATATAGAGAAAATACCTCAGCGCTGATCATTTTATGTTTCCATCTTTACATTCCATTCAACACTGTTTAAGCACACTTGTGGTCCAAAATGGTATAAAGGATTGGGAAATTCCACATACAAAAGTAGGAGGTGGTTCTCACTTGGAATGCAGTGCCTTAGAGAGGGAAACTATTAAAGACATGTGCATGTAACAAGTCATCGCTGACTTAAGATGCTGTTATCAATCAGAATGCTTGATACGTCCGCAAGGTAAAGTATCTAGGGAAGTCTCAGTGAGGAAATAATATTGGGCAACCAGCCACCGAGCTACGAGGAAAGGACCGAGCTGCGCCATCGCGTGCGACGACAAAGGCAGTCTCGGGTGCCAGCACATAAAATAACTCCAGGGGTAGGCACAACTTCTCCTTTGTGTGGCTTCTACTTTATTGCGGGTAATTATCTATACTTTAAGTCTAGGGTACATGTGCACAACGTGCAGGTCGTAGTTACTAGGTATACTGTGCCATGTGGTGTGCTGCACCCATCTGACGCTTAAGTCGTTGAGATTGGTACTCATCTCCTAGATGCTATCCCTCCCCCCTTCCCCTCTCCACCAATAGGCCCTGGTGTGTGCTGTCCCCCTCCTGTGTCCAAAGTGGACTTCATTGTTCAATCCCACCTATGACTGAGAACATCGCAGTGGTTTGGTTTTCTGTTCTGCGATAGTTGCGGAATGATGGTCTTCCGCTGCATCCGATCGTCCTCAAACGGACAGAAGTCACTCTCTCATCCTTTTTTATCACTGCATAGTATTCCCCGGTGTGTATGTGCCACATTTTTCTTAATCCAGTCTGTCACTGATGGACATTTGGGTAGATTCCAAGTCTTTGCTATTGTGAATAGTGCCACAATAAACATACGTGTGCATGTGTCTCTATAGCAACATGATTTATAATCTTTTGGGTATATACCCAGTAATGGGATGGCTGGGTCACACCATATTTCTAGTTCTAGATCCTTAAGGAATCGCCACTCTGTTTTCCACAATGGTTGAACTAGTTTACTGTCCCACCAACAGTGTAAAAGTGTTCCTATTTCTCCACATCCTTTCCAGCACCTGTTGTTTCCTGACTTCTTAATGATTGCCATTCTAACTGGTGTGAGATGGTATCTCATTGCGGTTTTGATTTGCATTTCTCTGATGGCGAGTGATGATGAGCATTTTTTCATATGTCTGTTGGCTGCATAAAAGTCTTCTTTTGAGAAGTGCCTGTTCATATCCTTTGCCCACTTTTTGATAGGGTTGTTTTTTTCTTGGACATAATCTTAAAGTATTCCAGGGACTGTCAGGAAGCCAGAGTGGCCTGCAGTACAAGGGTTGATGGAAGAGTGACACGAAATGAGATCAACAAGAAGCTCAGGATCTGCACCTCATTTCATGGGCATGGTAACGAGTCTGATTGTTTTTCCTAAGTGAAATGGTACTCAGCTGGGTGTGTTGTCTCACGTCCATAATCTCAGCATTTTGGGAAGCTGAGGTGGGAAGACTGCTTGAGCTCAGGAGATCAAGGCCAGCCTGGGCAACATGATGAAACCCCATCTTTACAAAAAATACAGAAATCGATCAGGTGTGGTGGTTTGTGCTTGCAGTCCCAGCTACTTGCGAGGCTGAGGCAGGAGGCTCCCTTTAGCCTGGGAGGTTGAGGCTGCAATGAGCTATGATCACACCACTGCACTCCAGCCTGGGCAACAGAGTGAGACCCTGTCTCAGAAAAAAAGAAGAAAGAAGGAAGAAGGAGGAATAAGGAGAAGATGGAAAAGAAGGAGGAGAAGGAAAAGAAGAAACAGGACTCCACTGAACCGTCTTAAGGGGTAAGGGGACTGACATGACAGATTTATGACTTTCCAAGGTCACTTTGGCTGCTGTGCAGAGAAAATGAGAGAAGAAACAAGAGCAGATGCATGGTGTCCAGTGAGAAGACTGGTGCAGTCATCAATGTGACGGACAGTGACCAGGCTGGTGACACCAGGAATAGAGTAGGGAAGATGGATTAGAACTTGCTGGTGGATAGGATGATGAAGTAAAGGAGAAGAAGGGATCCAAAAAGACTACAGTAGCTCGTCCCTTGTAAACACTAAAGTTAGATGAGTTTAACTCATCCAAACTACAAATGGCATTAATATGTTAATGAACATGCAGTCTTTTATCAGGTATAGGGAGCCATAAATGGCCCGTCCTTCCAAAATAAAAATAAAAATAAAATAACAATGATCCTTGATGCACTCTTGCAAAATTCCATTTCCGTGCTTTATGCTCTACATTGACTCCTGCACATTTTTCCCTTAGATCATCCCTGAGAACTCGGATTAGCAATCATCTGATAAGGTCTTCTAGCTGCCTCCCAAGCTGTATTCTAAGGTCCATCAGAGAAGAGGTCCTATCTGTCTCGGTCAGCATTAGATTCCCAGAACTAAGCACTGTGTCTGGCATTCTGTGGTTGAATAATGAATAAATATTGGGTGTGAACAGATGCCCTGAAGTTAACTACTTGAAGGGCAGGAAGTGACCTGAACCCAGCACTAACACTCACCCATTATTTCCTGGCCTCCTCCCCAGGATCCTCCTACTTGCTCCCCAGCTGACTGCAAGTCTAGACATATCATCCTGATAAAGCCAGAGCCACTTTGCACAAGATGACTCATGGTTCAGAAACCACCCCAGCTCATCATCAGGAGGTTCCCTGGTTTGCTGAGGGTGGCTTCCTGGCAGAGCTCTGCAAAGCTGGAGGAGGGTTCATTATTACTTCCAACGAGGGTTCCTCTTCATTCCATCCTTTTCTCTCCCAATTCCACATTAGGCTCTGAGACACTTAGAAACCATGCTTGAATCCCTTTGGGAAAAATGCCAATGCCTAACGGAAGCATTTCACAAAAGAGCTTCATGAAATCCTGCTCCTAGAGTCCTCCAAGAGGCATGGATCTTTGAAATCCATTATGAGTATACCAAGGAAACATCCTGGAAAGTTTAATGCTACCTTCCCCATAAATACTTCCTGGTTCAAGTCTCCGTCTCTCACTCTCAGTTCTAATAATTATTTCACAGGATATCACTCTGAGAGATTCTACTTTCAGCGTTTTACACAGGAATTGTTGGTTCAGATATTGATGAGCTCTGCCTAGAAAGATACCACATTCGTTTATTCATTCATTAAAAGAAATAGAGAGATGCCCCCAAATTCATCCATGTATTCATTTATGCACTTATGAATATGAATATTTCATATGAATACATTATGAACACTTAAAAGATGTATTTATTAAACTCATACTATATGCTAGGTCCTGGGTATCCATCAATAAATTGAACAAATGTTTTCTCTCCTTACAAAACTACATATTTGGGAAGATAGACAATACAGGGAAGAAAACATAAGTGCAAACTGAGCTAAGTGGCACAGAAAATAAACAAAGTCCTATCACACAGACTCAGGTTGGGGAAAAGAAACTTTGGGCAGTCAGAAAAATAACCAAGAGAAGGTTAAGAGCAGATAACCTTTAAGAAACTAAAAAGGAATCTACTATTCAGAAAATGGACGAAATGGGAGGGACGAAATGGGAGGGGCGGTGGGGAGAGGGGAGAGAGAGAGAATGAGAATGAATGAATGAGAGAATAAGAGAATGAGAATGAATTAGTGCTAGGCAGAGAGAAGAGGCCGTAAATGCCTAGACAGAGACTACCATTCTTTGACTAACACTCCCAATCCCTGAATGCCCAGACAGCTATCTTTTTCCAGGTGTCCTGGGGCCCACTGCCATCTCAACCTGGATGTCAAGCCAGCAGCTAAAACTCATCTCAGCTCTTCCTTTCAGGCTTCTGTCTTTACCTTCCTCCTCCTCCAGAGTGAACATTTTACAAGCTCACCCTATCCTAAAGGTCTTCGCTTCCTCCTCACTTCCTCATTCCTTAAGACATGAATGCTTGTCTTCTGTCCACAGCAACTAGAACAGCCCCCTGAAAGGTCACCAACGAGCTTAAAAAAAAATTCCAATCAATGTATTTCTCAGTCTTCAACCTCTTCATGGTCTTTTGGTTTTACTCACCAACCTGACATTCTTGAAACGTTCTCCTTTCCCTTGCCTCTTTACCAAAAACTGAAACTGTCCAGGGTGGACTCAGGTCTCTGTTCCTTTCCTCACCATTGCTGATAAAAGTAGTAGTAGTAGAAGTTACTCTTACCCTTGTTTTAGCACAGACAATATGCCAGGAACCGTGCTAAGCATTTTACAAACCTGGTTGCAAACTATCTGAGGCTATTTAGTTAGGATTTTCCTCCTTGTGTTTTCTCTTCTCTTCCATCACTCAAACAGGTAGGTATATAGGACCCTCTTTGTCTCTGAACTCAAGGAGGAAAAAGAATAGAGTTAGTGGAGGGATGGAGCCAAGCATTGCAGAAAGATAAGGCTGTCTTTCAGAAGCTTTCGCTTTTCCGAAAGCTGGCTGTCGAAGTGATTATGTTGGATGTTCTACCTGGACCATGAGAGAGTATCTATAATGAAAATAGAAAAAGAAAGAGAAGGGAGGAGGAGCACACACACACAGAGAGAGAGAGAGAGAGAGAGAGAGAGAGAGAGAGAGATTTCATCTGGATTATAAAAGAGATGTCCAGACGCTGGTAAAAATTTCAAAATCTGTAAGTTGACCAGGCGCGGTGGTTCATGCCTGTAATCCCAGCACTTTGGGAGGTCAAGGAAGGCAGATCACTTGGGGCCAGGAGTTTGAGACCAGCCTGGTCAAAATGGTGAAACCCTGTCTCTACTAAAAAATACAAAAGTTAACCAGGTGGTAGGAGCCTGTAATCCCAGCTACCTGGGAGGCTGAGGCACAAGAATCACTTGAACCCGGGAGGCGGAGCTTGCAGTGAGCCGAGATCACACCATTGCACTCCAGCCTGGGCAACAGAGCGAGACTCCATATTTAAAAAAAAAAAAAAAAAGGTCTAAGTTAATCAAGCAAGCAGCAGAGATCTCCAAAGGGGAATGGGTGTGTGCTCCTTGTTTTAGTGAAATATTCGAGTGTCAAGCATACGGTCTGCAGAAATACAGCCTATATATCTGGGAGATGATGAAGGTGGATGATTAAGCAGGTCCTCTCCATCCCCTTGATCTTTCTAGGCCCCAGGTGAGAATCATGACCGTTTACATAATGAGGGTTACATTTCCTGGCCATGAAGGAAAAGTGGGGATGAGGATAAAATTAACCTTGTTTCACAACAACACAAAACTGTGCTTCTTATTCCAAGACTGAGTTTGTGGGCAGAGACGTACATGCTTATTTTCTTCTTTAGTCCTGGTGGGATCTGGTGCTTTGAGCATCCTTGCCTCCATGTTGCCAATAAGGAAATGTTGTCCCAGAAAGTTATATGACTTGCCCATGTCACATAGTGCCAAAGTCAAGATTTACAGAAGCCTGTTTAACACTGAAACCCTTGGCCTTATTTACTAAGTCATGCTGCCAAAGATCTCATGTGTGGCCTCTTACTTTTCTCCCTTTATATCTGCATATCTGCACCCTCTCAGCAATCTTACCATCTCTCATGACTTCAGGTATTCCTTTCTCCATCCTCACTGCCCCATCTGATCCTCACACTCAGAGCTTTAGATTTGCATTATCTGATTGCCCTATTTGAGTCAACAGCGCTTTCTCTATGATTTGGCCGTGTTACAAATCTCTGAGTCACACTTCTCCCCAAACATTGCTTCATTCTTGAGTGAGATGGTGACTAAAATTCCGGCTCCTTTGCTGTGTCACCTTGGGCAAGTTACCTAACCTCTCTCTACCTGCATTTTCTCATCTGTAAAACCATGAAAATAAAAGCTTAACTCATTGAAATATTTTGAGAATTGAATTAGCTAATGCATATCAAGCTAAAAGTTAAAACAATATCTGGCAAATCATAGATGCTCAATAAAATCAGCCAAAACACACAGTGAGCCTGTGCACATACATTTGCAGATGAACTATAACCTTCCCCTTTTGGAGTTTCTACTCTAGGACCCTGTAGGGACTCTTGTACGATGTTACGTGTTCGAGTTTACCACCATTATTCCTTTAAGTTGTTGTTGTCACTTATCAGGCTTCTAATAGAGGAGCTTGCCCCTGATTTGAGGTTCCCCTCTAAGTTTCGTTTTGTATTAGTCCGTTTTCACGCTGCTGATAAAGACATACCTGAGACTGCTTCTTTATACATATAAAGGAAAGGAGGTTGATGGACTCACAGTTCCACGTGGCTGGGGAAGCCTCACCATCATGGTGGAAGGTGAAAGGCATGCTTTACATTGGCAGCAGGCAAGAGAGAGAATGAGAACCAAGTGAAGGGGTTTCCCCTTGTAAAACCATCAGATCTCATCAGACTTATCCACTACCACGAGAACAGTATGGGGCAAACTGCCCCCACGATTCGATTATGTCCCACCAGGTCCCTCCCACAACACGTGGGAATTACAGGAGCTACAGTTCCAGTTGACGTTTGGCTGGGGACACAGCCAAACCGTATCACCTGTGCTGGTCAGAATAGGTTTTCTAAAGCCAGAAAGTCTCTGATGGCTTCCCAGCGTGCACCAGAAGAGTCCAACTAGCTCAGTAAAGATTAGACTTTGCAACTGGACTCAGATGTACCTAGAATCCCACTCCATCATTCTTTAGGTGTTTGTCTTAGACTATTTAACTTCTCTGAGCCTCAGTTTCTCTTTTATAGAATAGAAATAATAATAGTGTTTGGTGATACAAATAGGAAGTTAGTGTCCAGCTGGCAAACAAAAGACTAAAATAAAAGTCATGTTGCAGGGAGGCAGGGCATGGGCATCCAGTCCTGGCCCATGGGCCATGAAGAGGAATGAAAAGGTCCCAGCACAAACTTCCAGATGCCTCTTTCCTGCCCAGGCATGCAGTGGATTTTGTGTAGGAGAGAAATAAACCTTTGTACCATTAACCCCTCTGGTACAGAGATTTCTGTTGCCGTATCAGAATTCAGCATGCCCTGGTTAATTAACCACTATCTACCTGATGGCTGTGCTCTGGCCTAGCACTATCACATATTTTCCCTAGATGAGGCCAGGTGCAGTGGCTCACACCTACAATCCCAACACTTTGGGAGGCCGAGGCAGGAGGATCGTTTGAGGCCAGGAGTTTAAGATCAGCCTGGGCAACATTGTGAGACCCTACCTCTACAAAAAAAGGAATACAAATTAATTAGCTAGGTGTGGTGGTGTGCACCTGTAATCCCCCAGCTACTTGAGCAGTTGAGGTTAGAAAATCACTTTAGCCCAGGAGTTCAAGGATGCATTACACCATCACGGCACCACTGCACTCCAACCTGGGTAACAGAGCAAGACCCTGTCTCCAAAAAAAAAAAAAAACCCAAGATGATAGAGATGTTCCATATCTCCACTACGTATTGGCTCCAATATGACAGCCACTAGTCACAGGAGGTCATTGGACACTTGAGATGTGGCTAATGTGCGACAGACTGAATTGCAGATTTTATTAAACTTTAATTAATTTACATTTCAACATCCACTGTGATATGGACCAGCACAAAGAACTAGTCCGGATTCTGTTCCTTGGAAACGCCAAACTCTCCTGAATCTTGAGGTCTTTCCATTTACTGTGGAAAACCATTTCCAGGCAACCTCTACCTTCGACATTCTAGCCTGCAAGGTGTTTAGTCTTTCACTCTGCTCAGTTACAAATACGCTCCAACAATACCACACGACCCCTTCAGGCTTCAATGAGCAGCCCTGTGCTTTACAGGAAGAGCACCTCTGCCAAAATGAATGCAACTGTTACGGACGTTTATTTTCCGATGAAACGGCAACTCCAAAGACAATGCAGATGAACCTGTGTGCCACATGCAAAATAGAACACATGGAGCTTTCTTTGAATTATTCTAGATCCAAACTACCTGAAAAGGCCAATCTGCCGTCAAAAAGACTAGAAATAAGTGGAACGAGGCCTTCAGAATAATTACATGCGGTTAATTGAAAAATGTTAATCATGTCATATTAGGAGGAAGACAGGGTTAAATTGGTAAAATTTCAATTCATTTAGGCCTTATCTCTTGTTGGAATGAACCAGATGATTAATCCTCAATATTCTTCAGGGATGCTGTGAACAGCGGCAATTAAATTAACAACTACAAAGTTTATGCTCAGAGATTCAAAATGAAAGATGGAAACACTTTAATTTTCACAAGTTGTTACCTTAATTATCTTCTTATTGCTCTGTCTCTTTTCCCTCATTACAAAAACACACCCCTTAGTATTCACGAATCCCTTTAATTTGCTGTAGCTTGGTAACAATGTAAGAAATGTCAGGAAAGATGCAAAGTCATAAATCTTACTTTGTGCATGCTCATTGAAAATAAATTGTTCTGCTGTGCCTAGTCTCAGTGTTCCCTCTGTAAAGTGCTGACAAATTTCCACTTGAAAACAATAATGTAGAGTGTCTCTAAGCCTATGCACACAGCAGAGTTACTTAGTTACTTTAACCCAACAGCAGCAACAAAAAAAAATTCCTAGACAGGGCTGAGACTTCATTGGTCAGGTTCATGAAATATACTGAGGAAACAGAACAATGTAACAGTTAGGGAAATAAACACAAACTCGGAACTTCCTTTTCTAACATACAGAACAGACATAAAAACACCCTCAGGATAAGTCAGTTTTACCAAACACAAAGTTTTAAAATCATCTTTATTTTATTTTATTTTCTCAGAATGGTATCTCTGCATTGTCAGCGTGGAATCCTACTTTGCAAAGATTGGATAACTCATCTCTCTCTCTTGGAATGCGGCTAATCAAAATTGAAAAAAAAAAAAAAGATAAATTCAACAGCAACCACCATAAAGCAAAAGAATGCTGTCTCATGGTGATTTAACAGGTCCCCTGACATATGTGCATTAAAACTGTAACCATCACAAACATTATCTGCAATGCTACGTATTCCTTTAACATTAACTCAGAAGCCTGTTTGCAAATAGAGTACAGCAGATAAGCCATCTACAGCAGCAACAACAGCAACTATAACGCAACAAAAGTGGTTTTCACAGTCAGGGTTTCTAAGCAGGCTCTGTTGATGTGAATGAAAGGTAGCGGAATTCTTTTCTTCAAAGATCATTTTCTGGATGGGGACAGGGTGAGGGGAGAGGAGGCAGGGAAAATCAATGACATAATTAAGAAAACAGGCTAGCAATTTGGAAACTGTGAATGAAATTAAAAGCAAACCTTTCACAAAACCCTGGGCTAAAACAGCAATAGGATCAAAGGACTGTGAGTCCAAACTGGAAAATGCATGAAAACATATCAATAATTGAATGCATCACATCCTCAATGCCTGAAGAAGTAATCACCATCACTATAAATCCTCTCCCAGAGTGATGTTAAAGTCTTTGACGGTTATATACAGTGGGGCAGTATCATCACTTAGTCCACTTTCTGAACTTCCAAAGTTTCACAGCAAAATGTCATATCCCCAGAGAACATCCTCACAACAAATTATTAGCACAGCTCTATTGATCATCATCCAAATGGCAAAAATCTCAATAAATTTCATCTGGACCTTTACTGAAACCTCAAAAATGCATTACACCCCTCTCTGCTGACCACCGTTTTTATGATCGCTATTGTATTTGCAGGGCAGTCAATTTTATACAGCATAACAAACTGCCAAGTGCTAACGCGATTCCCTCCATTACTGAGGCCCATGTATTAAATTTACTGAAGCACAATATCAGACTTCAAATATTGCAAGGCTTACAATTGAATGCCGCAGAGCCTAATGTTATCAACCTGACAAATACCCTGACATATTAAGTAGCAGATCATGTATTCATATTTGGAACTGATGTTGTTTTTCTGTTTAGCTGTATATTTTTTGGATTAGCGATGATATTTCAAAATGAGCATTATGTTTTGGAGTACAAGAGGGCTGACAGCAAAGAAGCTGTGTTAGTCATTCTTTTATTTTCATGGCAGATCAACTATTGTTTTCTTAATGACGTGTTATTGAAGGTCTAATGAAACTGTAAGCACAAGTCAGAAAATACCACTTTTAAATAAACAATTAATTTTTTTTTTTTTTTGCTTTTGCTTTCTACCAATACAGAAAAGCTCTAAAAGGTTACTTTCATTCTATGAATAAAATGGAAAGTTTCTTTGGTATTAATCATGTGTGTATCTTTCAGCTTTAAATTAAGATAAGAGCCGTTCTCTCTCTTCTCCTTCTCTTGTCGTTGATTCTCTGTTGGTAGCAACAAAAGCTACCAAAATTACTGAATTGCTTCTAAAAACTTTGCTTTTATTCACATGCTACTAAATGATTTCAACTACATCTCTTTGGAAAAACGAGCATTGCAATGATCTTCACCCAATATGTTCATCCCACATTGGAATGTTCTGATTTACAGAAACAAGAGTCTAGAAACCAAGTATCTCAAAAGCCAAAGCTTTTCAAGTGTACTCTCCATGGCTTATATACAAAACAGTATCTTGTTCAAAATATAAAATTCTGTCGTGTATTGAATAGAATTTTTTTAATGATATGTTTTCTCTTTCTCTCTTCACCAAAAACATTGAGAATCTGATACTAAAACCTCTTTCTAGGTCATGAATCCTGGTACTAAAACCTGCATTTTCGATGCATACAAATCATAATATCAAAACACAGTTTTGCCATAATAAGGTCACTTCTGAAACTCAAGAAAATACCAAGGCACATGATTTATATTCTGGTTATTTATTTATTTTCTGGTTTATGTCCTGGTACAACGGTTTGTTTTCTGACTCTAGTTGCAGATTCATCAGTCTGCAAAAAATGTATCCTGTTAATGCATTTATTATTATTTATTATTAGGGGAAAAATGTATCCTGTTAAAATGGGCACCATTTTTATGCACATATATCAGGAGACCTATTTATCACCACGTGGCAGCATTTCAGTAACTGCTTTATGGCAGTTACTGAAAGATTTATATTTTTTTTCAATTTTGATAAGCCTACTGTTTCTAAGAGTTTCAGTATTTTAAACAGCTACATAGGTGAAATTATGCAGTATTTGTCTTCTTGTGACTGGTTTATTTTGCTTAGCATAATTTCCTCAAGGAATATCTATGCTGAAGTGTGCAGCAGGCTGCCCTTATTTTTCAGGGCTGAATACTATTCCATCATGTGTGGGTTTTTTTTTTTTTCAGCTTTACAAATAGTTTATTCGTACCTTTATTTCCACCTTCACAGATATGTGCACCTCTGACCATTATGCAAGGCACCATGAATTAAATACTTATACCAGAATACATCTGTCTTACATTATTTAAGATAAAGTGACTGTATGTCTGCATGTGTGTGTGTGTGTATCATAATTTCTTCATCCTTTCATCTTTTCAACCTAAAAGACCTTTAGGTTGCTTCCATCTCTCAGCAATTATAAATAATGCTGCATTGAACATAGGAGTTCAATTAAAAATATATAAAGATAAAGAACATTGTAATGATGAAGAGCTTGGACTCTGGCCGGACATGGTATCTCACGACTGTACTCCCAGCACTTTGGGAGGCTGAGGCGGGCAGATCAGTTGAAGTCAGGAGTTCACGGCCAGCCTGACCAATATGGCAAAACCCCATCTCCATTAACAATGTAAACATTAGCTGGGCATGGTAGAAGTCTCCTGTAATTCCAGCTATTCTGGAGCCTGAGGCAGGAGAATTGCTTAAGCCTGGGAGGCAGATGTTGCAGTGAGCTGAGATTGTGCCACTTCACCTTAGTCTGGGTAAGAGAGTGACACCCCATCTCAAAAAACAAAGAAACAAAAAACGCTGAGACTCCAGTCATCAATGTTTTTTAAAGTTCTCCAGGTGATTCTAACGTGCTAGTGGATTAAGAACCACTTCTTTAAGATGCTGTGAAGCCTCTCGCCCCGCAGAAGTTAAGATGTGGCCCTCTGAAATTTAAGCCATTTGGATGTCTAGACATAGGGAAAAATTAATCTCATGTATTCCAGTATTCACAGGACTATTCATCGGCCCCAAATAAAGCTCCTTCAGAGAACCTGAGTGGCCAATTTGTACAACAGCCTCTCGTCAGACGTATGTGGTTATGTTTGGCTTACTGTCTGCCAAAAAGACAATGCTAACCTTATGCTAAGGAAGCTCTGCCTATCTCATCTGGGCCCAACACTCTGCTTGAGGGATGGTATACAGGAAAGATTGCAGTGTTCAGAGTCAAACAAACATGGTTCAAACTTCAGCTCCAATCACTTGCCAGCTAGGTTGCTTGTGGTGAGTTTAGTCTACCCTCTCAGGTGTTCTTTTCCTCAACTATAAAATGGAGATTATGAAACCTACCAGAGCAGAAGCAATAGATGTAAAGTGGTCAACTATAACTTAAAACATAAGTATGCACTGCCTAAGCGGAAGCTATGATTTTTTTTCTTTTTTTTTAGACAAAGTCTCGCTGCAATGTCCAGGTTGGAGTACAATGGTGTGATCTCGGCTCACTGCAACCTCTGCTTCCAGGGTTCAAGTAATTCTCCTGCCTCAGCCTCCAGAGTAGCTGAGACTACAGGTGCGCAATACCATGCCTGGCTAATTTTTTGTACTTTTAGTAGAGATGGGGCTTCACCATGTTGGCCAGGCTGGTTTCGAACTCCTGACCTCATGTGATCTGCCCGCCTTGGCTTCCCAAAATGCTGGGATTACAGGCATGAATCACCGCGCCTGGCCAGAAGCTATGATTCTTATGATTAAAAAGGCAATTCAAAGTCACAAATTTCTAACTTTTAAGATACCCATCTCTTTGGAAATGGAAGAATTGATCACCTTTACTTATAGGTGATGCACCTTCTCTATCCAGGACTGATGATAAAACTCAAGGCAGTCATTGCTGTCTCACTGTCACCTCATAATCTCTTCTTGATGGCATCCCAGGACTGCCTGATAGATTATGAATGAGATGAGAAAGCGTTCTTGTTCCCCACTCAGTTTTCCTCCGTGTTTTTAGAAATGCATTGACAAAATTTAAGCACGATATTAAAAGCAAAGAATTTGGCCAGGAATGGGCTTCCAGAATATTGCCTATGTTTTATGCTTTTAAGAAAATTATAGTCTTATATTTACCAAGTAAAAAGGCACTGGAGATGTCATTGGCTATAATACCTACATCACCACTGTAGACCCTACATATTCTTATCAATGCACATTATTTGCACATTGACTCACTGTTTCATTCCATCATTCAAAATATACTTGCCATGCACTCTCTCTGGGTCAGGCTCTGTGTTAGGCATTAGAGTACTGCAATGAGTAAGACAGAGATGATCACTTTTGCCTAAAAGGATGTGGTTCACAAAAGTGTTAAGTGTAGTAATACGAATATGCTCAGATAATTTCTAGAGCACAATGGACAAACACTTAACCCATTCAGCTGGCTTAAAAATAATGAATCTTCAGGCCTGGTGTGGTGGCTCATGCCTGCAATCTCAGCACTTTGGGAAGCTGATGTGGGTAGATCACCTGAGGTCAGGAGTTCGAGACCAGCCTGGCCAACATGGCGAAACTTCGCCTCTACTAAAAATACAAAAGTTAGCTAGGCATGATGGCATGTGCCTGTTAATTCCAACTACTTGGGAGGCTGAGGCAGGAGAACTGCTTGAACCCGGGAGGCAGAGGTTACAGTGGGCCAAGATCATACCAGTGCACTCCAGCCTGGGTGACAGAACCAGACTCTCTCTCAAAAAACAAAAACAAAAACAAAAAATCTGCAAAAAATGAGGAAGCTCGGAGGCCAGGTATAGATGGAAGTAGAGGAATATGCATCCTATTTGGTATTGCTGGCAAGTGATTTGAAGCAGAAAATGGAAAGCAAAGCAAGGTTCCACCTATCATCTAGAGGGTCATTCATTGCTTATTTTTTCATCCACCATCTATCCATGCACCCACCCACCCATCCATCATCCATCCATCTATCTAACCATTCACTCATTCTTTTTTCAGTGTGATAAATGTCTCTCTGCAGCTAGGAGTTGTACTGGCTCCTGGTAATTTAAAAATAGCACACATGACTCCATTTGGGGGCTCCCAGGCACTTGAAATCTGCTACTTCTGCCCCTTTCTATAAGGCCCCTTTTCGTAATGTCCACATTATCCTCCTCATGATCTAGTCAACCATCAGATGCATACACTTAAAGCCAGTTGTAATTCTTCAGTCTTTTTTTCCCTAGTAAATAGAGCAAATATGTCTCTCCATTGTAATCCAAGAGCATCATGGCAAGGCCTTATCCTTGAAATTTACCCAATTTCCCCTACCATATCCCTATCAGTGAGGGATATTATTTTGTGGCCTGATCTCTATCCATTATTTCTTCTGAAAATAACTTTTCTTTGCACTACTGTTCCTATGCCACCTCCAGTACCCACGGTTTAGGTAGGGCTGACTCTTGTATCTCCATCTTAGAGGTGAAGACAGGACCTAAATCTAACCAATGAAACACTTCATTTCCTGGCCAAATTGATTGGTTCAACTGTGGGGCTACTATCCAAACCGAATCAATAAAAACTATATAAAGAACATTGCAAAGAGGAAGAACTTGTACTCTGGAGCCAGACCTCACTGTTTTGAATCCTGCTAAAAATGTAACTTTAGGCAATTACCTTTACGGCCGGGCGCCGCTGCTCACGCCTGTAATCCCAGCACTTTGGGAGGCTGAGGTGGGTGGATCACGAGGTCAAGGTGTTGAGAACATCCAGGCCAGCACGAGGAAACCCCACCTCTACTAAAAGTACAAAAATTAATTGGGCATGTGGCAGGCACTTGTAGTCCCAGCTACTCGGGAGGTTGAGGCAGGAGAATCACTTGAACCCAGGAGGTGGAGGTTGCAGTGAGCTGAGATCGCGCCACTGCACTCCAGCCCGGGCGACAAAGTGCGACTCCATCTCAAAAAAAAAAAAAATTAATAAATAAAATTACCATTATGATAGACTGATTACCAAAATAGCCTCCGATTCTTCCCCAGTTCTAGCCCTTTGTGATATGACCATAAACATCCTTCCATGAAGTGGCAGAGTTTAGTTCCCCAACCTCTGAATCCAAACTGGACTTGTAACACATTCTGGTAACAATATGGTAGAAATGAGAATGTACCAGTTCCCAGCATGAATCTCCCAAGGCTTTGAGTACCATTGCCCTTTCTGCCTATATAATTGTGCCAGCTCATTGCTGCATCTCTACCTCACTAAGTGAACCAGGCTAGCTTGCTGGGAATGTGTGAGAGACACATGCACAGAACTGAACTACCCCAGCCGATGTCACCCTGGAGGATTCAAGCTCTCTTGGTTTGCCGACTTCAGACTCACGGTCACTCTTTCAAACCACTAGGCTTGGGACTAGCTCATGACACAGCAATAACTAACTGACACAACTCTTCTGTAACTAAATTTTATCATATTAAAATGAGGTTAATTATAGCACCTATCTTGCAGAATTATTGTGAGGATTCAAGGAAATAATAGAGTTCATATACAAAAAGGACTTAGTGTCTGGCACTTAATACATGCTATTATTCTTTGAAATAAAATCTTTGAGGGTTTTATTGTTCTTGTTAGAATGGTTAGGAAGGAGGGATTTGCTTTTCACCAGGGCTGCCCATTTCAGAGAGAATAAGCATGGAGCTGCTGCATCACTTGAGCCTCCATTAAGAAAGAATTTGCCAGAGCACAATGTCAAGACTGAAAAGTTGAGCCAACAAACAGCAAAGAACCGGATTTCAAATCGTGTATTTGTGCATCTGAACCCAGCCTCTTTCGAGCCTTTGCAGTTGTGTAAGCCAATGAACTCCTTCTTCTAAACAAAACACAGGGTGCATTGTGATTCTGTTGCTTGCAACCAGAAGTGCCTGATTAATATACTGTTTAATAAACTCCTTACATGCTTGCAAACAACCTTAGCTCTCAGTCAGGTCATCCCAGCAAGATGTGCCAGGGCTTACAGCCTGCCTCCATGGGGCTGTGAGGAAGAATGTAGAAGATAAGAGCTCATTTCTGAAGTGTATACGACCCAAAGTCCTCTGAAAGAAACTCATTCATGCCATGGTTATACACTTAACTTGAAATCAACAGCACACCATGAATTGTCATCTCTGTCACTCCTGACTCGTACTCTCCACTTATTCACACCCTGGTACAGAATTTACACATTCTCAACACACACATACACGTGTGTGCACACACACAGTACACACTGTATACCAGAAGACCTGTAAGTAAATCCCTGTCATCAAAAACTGCTCTCTTTATTTCTTAATGTATTTCTTTCTCCCTACCTTGGCATCTATAAAATGGGGATAACAGCAGCTAAGTGCATAGGGTAATAATAAGTATCAAATAAGTTATTATTTCCAAAATGCTTATAACCAGACCTGAGATTGCTACTTTTTTTTTTTTTTTTTTTTTTTTTTTGAGATGGAGTCTCACTCTGTCACCCAGGCTGGAGTGCAGTGGCATGATCCCGGTTCACTGTAAGCTCCGCCTCCCGGGTTCACATCATTCTCCTGCCTCAGCCTCCTGAGTAGCTGGGACTACAGGCGTCTGCCACCACACCTGGCTAATCTTTTGTGTTTTTAGTAGAGATGGGGTTTCATCATGTTAGCCGGGATGATCTCAATCTTCTGACCTTGTGATCTGCCTGCCTCGGCCTCCCGAAGTGCTGGAATTACAGGCGTGAGCCACCGTGCCCCGCCGAGATTGTTACTTTTAACCTTAACTCCTCTCTTGCAACCAAGCAAACACAGTGTCATGAATACTACAGATAATATTACATATTGCTGACAACACCATGGATAAACGAAAATATGAAGAATGCTGAATAATGATTTCATGCTTTTGGAGGCAGTTGTGGCGAGTTCACAGAGACTTTCTTTCTCTGAAATTGTAACCACAGTTGGGGTAGAACACTGGCCACCGTTTATGACCACATGAAGTGCTCCCCTCAGTCATAGCTGTTTAAACAAAAGGGGTCTAGGAAGGAGCAACCAGATTTTTTCTTGGGACTGCAAGTTTTTTTTTTTTTTTGAGTCAGACTCTCGCTCTGTCATGCCCAGGCTAGAGTGTAGCGGTGCAATCTTGGTTCACTGCAACCTCCACCTCTTGGGTTTCAGCGATTCTCCTGCCTCAGCCTCCCGAGTAGCTGGGACTACAGATGCCTGCCACCATGTCCGGCTAATTTTTTGAATGTTTAGTAGAGATGGGGTTTCACCCTACTGGCCCGGCTGAAAGAAAATCTTTGGCTGGTCTCGAACTCCCAACCTCAGGTGATCTGCCTGCCTCGGCCTCCCGAAATGCTGGGATTATAGGCATGAGTCAATGTACCCAGCCGAATATATATATATTTTAAAAGAACAACTTGGGGTCTCTGGTCCGTGCCTCCAAGATGACAAAGAAAAGGAGGAACAACAGTCATGCCAAAAAGGGCTGCGGTCACATGCAGCCTATTTGCTGCACGAACTGTGCCCAATGCTTCCCCAGAGACAAGACCATTAAGAAATTCGTATTTGAAACATAGTGGAGGCCGCAGCAGTCAGGGACGTTTCTGAAGCGAGCATCTTCGATGACTTTGTGCTTCCCAAGCTGTATGTAAAGCTACGTTACTGTGTAAGCTGTGCAGTTCACAGCAAAGTAGTCAGGAATCCATCTTGTGAAGCCTGCAAGGACCAAACACTCCCACCTCGATTTACACCTGCGGGCGCTGCCCCATGACCCCCACCAAAGCCCATGTAAGGAGCTGAGTCCTTCAAGACTGAAGACAGACTATTCTCTGGAGAAAAATAAAATGGAAATTGTACTTAATATTGCACGTTAAGTGTATCTGTGCCAGGTAGGGTGGGGATTTTGTGTGTGTTAGAACAAGTGCGAACTGACACATATTATTTTCATGGGGAAGAAAGCTTATTCATGTAAAGTTTTTTGGGGGGAGGGGCAGGGAGATGGAGTCTTGCTCTGTCACCCATGCTAGATAGAGTGCAACGGCACGATCTCGGCTCACTGCAACCTCTGTCTCCCGGGTTCAAGTGATTCTCCTGCCTCAGCCTCCTGTGTAACTGGAATTACAGTTGTCTGCCCCCACGCCTGGGTAGTTTGTGTATTTTTAGTAGAGACGGAGTTTTGCCATGTGGGCCAGGCTGGTCTTAAACTCCTGACCTCAGGTAATCCACCTGACTCGGCCTTCCAAAGTGCTGGGATTACAGGTGTGAGCCACCTCGCCTGGTTAGTCATGTAAATTAAACCTTAATTGTTTGTGGTCATATCCTTGGCCTCACAATTAGCATAGCTGTGTGAAACAAAGGGAGTTTGGGCATCTGTTAAAAAAAGAAAAAAAGAAAGGAAAACTTGGGTTAAATTTTACAGCAAATAACTCATTGCTGCTGTTCCTCAGTTCTCTCTGTAGAGTTAATGATATCCATCTTCTATGTTATGGTGATGATGAAATGAGATGGTGACCGTAAAATGCTTGAACCATCTGTCCCTTGGCACATCATAAGTTATCAAAATATGTGTGTCCACCATAGTTTCTGAGGGAATCAACTTCAAACTAGAAAACTGCTTAGCATTCAACAGGTTGGAAATCTTTAACAGAAAACTGGACGTTTAAACATGACTTCTTGTGGATACAACAGTTGGCGCTAGTGACAGTTACCTACTGTCTATTGAGCAAGTATTTGGCTGGTACTCTGCTGAGGATCTAAACATAGTATCTGATTTTATACCCATGCCACTATGCGGATTTGTATGCCTGCTGTACAAATGAGGATGCTGCAGTTTAGAAGGGCAGAATAACAACCCCAAAGTTCTATCTCTGCTAAATGGCAGATCTGGGACCTGAATTCAAGACAGTATGACCTGCCCCCCAAGCCCTTTCACTTAAAACCACCATGTATTGTTACCTCCTTCTTCTCATGGGCAAAAGAAACCTCTCATACTGTCATTTTGGCTTTTCTTTGAATATCTCAGCTTTGACAGAGTGCTCCCTTCATCCAAACCCAAATGTTGCTCTTAATAAGCCGGCCCCCTCCTTCCCATATGTAAACGTCTACCTCTGAGTCCGTGAGCAGACACATACTTTCCAGTCCTGTGAATTGAGCTAATGGCACCACTTCTTCCAGGGCTCAGATTTTAATTAGCTCATAAGTCTGTCACTGGCTGGTGAAATATTTATTTCTCAGGAATACACTTTAGTAATTTATGAATCAGAGTCATACAGTAGAAACAGGATATGGACTGTTTCTACACTGGCTGTCTGTTTTCATTGGAAGTGCAGCATTCCTCATTGAAAAATCACTGAAGTAAAGCCAGCTACCTTTTCCGTATGTGGTATAGAGTCTGTTTGTTTGTGTATGTGGGGTGATTTTGGATTATTGTGAGGCTCGCATTTTTGGGTAGGATGTGAAATGAGGGCTATCATGTATTGCCCTGTTGGTGAAGACATTATTAGAAAACTCACAAGTTATTACAGGAAGGAAGGAAGAAAGGAAGGAGGGAAGGAAGAAAAGAAGGAAGGAGGGGTGGGAGGAGGGAGGGGAGGAGGGA
>NW_016807466.1:1196818-1256014 GCF_001698545.2 Rhinopithecus bieti | reverse complement strand
GAGGGAGGAGGAAGGGAGGAGGGAGGGAGAGAGGGAGGAGGGAGGAGGGAGGGAGGATGGATGCTTCACAAGTACACAGTACATATTTCAAATTATAGATACTGTATCAGCTGTATTTATTTATTTATGACAGAGTTTCACTCTGTCACCCAGGCTAAAGTGCAGTGGTGTGATCTTGGCTTACTGCAGCCTCAATCTCCTGAACTTAAATGATCCTCCCACCTCAGTCTCCTGAGTAGCTGGGACCCAAGGCACACACCACTACACCCGGCAATTTTTTAAAAAATATTTTTGCCCAGGCTAGTCTTGAACTTCTGAGGTCAAGCAATCCTCTTGTCTTGGCCTTATGAAGTGCTGTCATTACAGATGTGAGCCACCATGCCACCAGCTTTTATTTTATGTACAAGTTCATTGAAAACTCTCCTGGGACTTGGTAAAAGTATAAAACACTGTGGGCATTTGGGAGGGTCCTATAACATATGTGTAATATTTCTAAACGTACCTAACCTTTGACCTAGTAATTCCATTTTTAGAATTAAGTAGACATCATATGCACAAAGATCTATGTAGAAGAACAGTCACCGATGTAGCATTAATAAAACTTAGAGATCTTTCCCTCTGTCCTTTCCCTTCCCCACTGCAGGCTGTGGGATATTCTTAAGAAACTGGATCAAATGACCATAGCCCCACCCTCATGCAAAACCCTTCTTCTTATACTGCAAATTCTAAATATAAAACAGTGTACTTTATAAATTATTAGTAATCTATAGCTGTAAAGTATCATCATACAATATAAATGCATAGGTCGAAGTAGTCACCATATTTCCCCTAAACTAGCTCCTCACATATCTTTTAAAATATAATTCTTGCCAGGTGGGGTGGCTCACTTCTGTAGTCCCAGCACTCTGGGAAGTTGAGGCAGGAGGATTCCTTGAGGCCAGGAGCTTGAGACAAACCTGGACAATATGGCAAGACCCCGTGTCTACTAAAAATATAAGAATGAGCCAGTTATTTTGGGGTGCACCTGTAGTCTCAGCTACTCAGGAAGCTAAGGCAGGAGGATCACCTGAGCCCAGGAGGTCAAGGTTACAGTGAGCTATGCTGGCACCACTGTACTCCAGCTTGGGCAAGAGAGGAAGACACTGTCTCAAAAAATAATAAATAAATAATAGGAACAACAGTAATTCTTTCCTCTTTCATTTATTCGGTCCACAAATATTTTTAAATGTGTAATGTTTGCCAGGAATGATGCTACGGGCCAGAGATATAACAACAAAAATATGCAGAGACTTTATCCTCATAATTTATGGGCTTGCATTTATTTTATTTTAGTTTAAATTAATATACCATACATTTGGAAGTTGGGATGTACAATTTCATAAATGTTAACATAATTTATAGATTCTTACAACGGCTGTGCAATTAGGAAGCAGAAGAGTTCCATCACCCCACAAACTCTCTTGTGTTATTCATTTGCAGTCACCCTTCCCTCAACCCCTAATCCCTGGCAACCCCTGATCTTTTCTCCCCAACCCTACAGCTTTGTTTCTTGCCCATGTCACAGGAATGGGTTTATACAGTACGTAATCTTTTGAGACTGGCTTCTTTCTCTTAGCATAATGCTTTTGAAATAGATCCAAGTTGTCACATGTATCAATAGCTGTTCCTTTTTATTGCTCAGTAGTATTCCATGTATACATGTCATACTTTAAATTTGTCTATTTGAAGACGGATGGCTTGTTTCTAGGGGGCTATTCCAGAGTTGCTATACACAGTCATGTCCATGTTTCTTATAAATGTGCATTTTCATTTCTTTGGGTAAGAAACCCAGGAGTGGGACTGTGAGGCTCTATGATAAGTATATATTTAACCTGGTAATGGACTGTCAAACTGTTTTCAAAATGTCTGCATCGTTTTACGTTCCCACCAGCAGTACAGGAGAAATCCAGTTTCTCTGAATCCTCAACAGCACTAAGGATTGTCAATTTTTTTATCTTATGCCTCCACTAGGTGTTCAATGGTATCCCATCCTAGCTTTAATTTGCATGTGCCGAATGGCTAATGATGTTAAACACCTTTTCACGGTTTTTGTGTTTGTTTTTTATGTTTTCGCCTTATGAATATCCTCTTTTCCCTCCACCCAGGACCCAATAAGAAAGGAGTATAAATATACTCTAAATGAAGTGACTATTCATGCCTTTTCCCCGTCATTAAAATAGTTTGTTTGCTTTCTTACTTTTGTGTTTTGAGAGTTCAAATCATATTCTAGATACTGAACATTTTGTCAAGTGTGGTTTTACAAATATTTCTTTACAGACTCTGTCTTTTCTTTTAACAGAGTCCCTCACATAGAATTTATTAAAAATTTTGTTAAGTCAAATTAAACCTCTTTGGGGAGGTGAGATTGTGTCATTGGTGTCATGGCCAAAAATTCTTATTTTAACTCCTTTGGATGTGAATATTTTATCCATGTGTTCTTCTAAAACTTTATTGTTCTGCATTTTATATTTAGATCTATGATCCATTTTGAGTTAATTTTTGTATAAGGTATATGATTTGGCAAAAGTATGTGCAATTATTCCAACACCAATTGTTGTAAACAAAATCATTTTTCCTTTGATTTTGCACCTCTTCTAAGGTTTAATTAAGGATATTTTGTGGGTCTATTTCTGGAGTCTCTATTTTGTCCAATTGATTAATGTGTCTACTCCTTTACTAGTTTGCACTATCTTTATTACCACAGGCTTATATGAAATAAATTAGATATATTCACCTAATTTTATTCTTCTTTATTTTGGATATTCTAGTTTTGTTTTCCTTATAATTTTAGAATCTTCATGTTCATAGCTACAAAACGCCTGCCAGCATTTTGATTTGTATCGTTAAACTTATACACCAATTTGTACAGAATTAACACTTTTATTATGTTGAGTCTTTGAATCTATGTATATATTTATTTAGATTTTTTTAATTTCAAAAACATTTTACAGTTTTCAGCATAAAGATCTCTTATATGTTCATTATATTTATAGCTAAGTATTTCATTTTTTGGAGCAATTGTAAATGGTTTGTTTTTAAGTTTTGGCTTCCAGATGTTCTTTCCTAGTATATAGATTATATGATTCATATTTGTGTTTTCATCTAAGAGGTTTTAGAGTTCCTTGGGATTTTATAAATAGACAATTATATTATCTGTGAATAAAGATGCCCTTGTATATTAATTTCCAATCCATATATAGAATCTATAATTCTTTTTCTTCCTTATTGTAGTCAGTAAGATTTCCAATACTGTGTGGCATAGGTGTGGTGAGAGTGGAGCTCCTTCCTTATTCCTGCTCTATTGGAGAAAATACTCACTTTTTCACCAATAAGTATATTAGTTGTGGGGTTGTTTGTAGATGTCCTCTACCAGGTTGTGGAAGGTACCTTCTATCTCTAGTTAGTTGAGAGTTTTTATCAACAATGTACATTAGCTTTTATTTTCAAATACTGTTCAGCACTATTTTATAGGGTCATGTGTTAGTTTTCTTCTTTATTGTGTTAATATGGTACATAACATTGATTTTTTTCAATATGAAACCAGCTTTGCACTCCTGGGATTAACACTATGTGGTCACATTTTGTTATTATTTTTCTATATTATATGTGTTCCATGATATATGCTTACATATATGTGTGTGTATATATATGTATGTATATATATAATATTATATATAGCCTGGTTTTGGTATCCGATTAATGTTAGACTCATAAACTGAGTTGAGAAGTATATCTTCCACTTCTATTTTCTGGAAGAGACTGCGTATAGTCTTTTTTTTTTTTTTTTTTAAGTTTGGTGGAATAGCCAGTGAAACCATTTGTGTCTGAAAATTTTTATTTTGGCAGGATATTTTAAATGAGTCTACTGAAACATTCAGCTTGTTTGTTTTGAATAAGATTTGGTAATGGTTGTCAAGGAATTAGTCTATTTCATGTAAGTTGCTGACTATACGTGCATAGATTATTTGTATTGTTTCGTTATAATCTTTTTAATTTGTGTGATGTTTGTAATTTTGTCATCTCTGCTTTTGTCAGTCTTGCTAGAATAGATTCATCACTTCTATGCTTTGAAAGAGCCAGATTTAGGTTTGATTGCTTTTTGATTTTCATATTCATTGATTTTTTTATCTTACATTTAGCATTCCTTTCTTTCTCTTTGCATGTATTTGTTTTTTTATTTGCTTTGTTTTTTTAATAGTTTCTTATGCTGTGCAGTTAACGTTGTTGATTTGAGAATGTTCTTGTTTTCTAATAGAAGCATTTAGCATTATATATTTCCCTCTAAGCACTGCTTTAGCTTCCCACCATATATTTTGCAAAATGTATTTTCACTTAAGTTCTGTAATTCCCCTTGAGACTTCCTCTTTGAACTATGGGTGATTTAGACTTTGCTGTTTAATTTCCAAGTGCTTTTAGATTTTTTCCAGTTTATTTTATGTTACTGATTTCTAGTTTAACTCAATTCTGTCAGAGGAAAACAACTATATGATTTCAATTATTTTAAATTTGTTAAGTGTTTTATAATACAAAATATGGTTTATCTTGGTAAATATCTCATGTGGACTTAAACAGAACAGACATCCTGCTGTTGTTGGATGGTGTTGATTATACTTTTTAACTATGTTTTGTTGGCTGATGGTGTTGCTTAGTACTTCTACAGCTTCATTAATTTCCTCAATGGTAATTTTATCAAATAGTGAGAGAGACCTCACTTAAGTTTGTAGATTCTCCACTTCTCTTTGCAGTTCCATCAGTTTTGGCTTTATTTTAAAGTTCCGTAGTTTGTGCATAAACAATCATGATTGTTTAGGATTGTTTTGTCTTTGTGGTGACTTGGCCCTTTTATCATGACGTAATGTCCTCCTGTATGTCTGGGTGTCTTTGTTTTGTTTTGTTATTTTTCTCTGAAGTTTACTTTGATATGTAGTGAAACATATCAAAGCAAAACAGACAGAGTGGGAATTGCCCTAAATATGTCCCATCTAATCGACATGGAACTCCCCCATGGATTTTTGAATTGTCAGTTGTCAGTTTAATGGTTCTATCTGCCACAGTAATTTGAGCTTCCTGAAGACAGCTCCTTTATTGTACTTTTTACTATTTATCTCTAGAGGCTGTCATCATGGCCACCACAGAGTAGGTGTTCCACAAGTCTGATGACTTAGTAAATCGTTCACCATAGGGAAACATGAGGATAGCTGGTCAATTATGCACACACAAACACACATGCATATGTGCATGTACACAAAAAAAAATACTGCCTTCTGCGTACAGTAATAGAGCACTGCCTGTGGGTGGGATTTGTGTGGTGTAGGTTTCTAGTCTGAGTCAAATGCATGGTCTTCCTCAGATCAAGAACACACATACATTGCAACACTTGCCTAGATTCTGTGTGTTGCTTACTTTTACTGACTGGGTTTTATTCGGTTACGAAATGCCCCACCTGCCAAAAGTAACCTTGATCTCTCCCCATGAGTGTCCTCTGGCCCACAGAACTGACTAAGCAAGTACATCCAATATGTATTTGCTACCAAAGTCACAGAAACAGTCTGCCACATGTTCCTAAAAATCATATCACAACCGTAACAACAACAGTTAAGAGATCCGAGCAAGTTCTCTATGTGCTCTATTTGATATATTCTTCCATTCTCTCTTTCTGTGCCCTGGTAATTCTTCACAAGGCTAAACGCTTCTATTCTGTCCTTCTGTGCATGATTTTACCAAATTCTTGTGGTGTGCATCCTTGAGGATTCTTCTCACCACGATCCCCACATCCTAACATTCATGCCTTGGCTAATCCCTCCTTGAATGTGAGCAGGACTCACAACTTGTTTCTAACCAATGGAATATGACAGAGGTGATAAGATATGTATGATTGTGTGTATATGATTATATAAGGTTTATTTTAATTTCAGTAGCTTCAGGGGCACAAGTGGGTTATGGTAACATGGATGAATTGTATAGTGGTGAAGGCTTGGCTTTGAGTGTACTGTCAACTGAATTGTATACCTTGTACCCGACAGGTAATTTTCCATCCTTTGCCCTCCTCCCAGCCTCCCTCCTTCTGAGTTTCCGACTTGAACAGGCATTTCTCAAAAGACGAGAATGGCCAAAAAACGGCCAACAAACATGAAAAAAATGCTTATCAGTAATCATCAGGAAAATGCAAATTAAAACCACAATGAGCTACCACCTTTCCCCAGCCACAATGACCACTGTTAAAAAGTCAAACAACAACAGATGTTAGCATGGATGTGGTGAAACGGGGACTCTTACATGCTGCTGGTGGGAATGTAAATTAACCTCTATGGCAAACAGTATGCAACAGTATGCAGATTTATCAAAAAGCTAAAAATAGATCTACCATTTGATCCAGTAATCCCACTACTGGATATCTACCCAAAGGAAAAGAAGTCACTGTATGAAAAACAGACATGCATGTGCATGCTTAATGCGGCACAATTCACAATTGCAAAGAGAGGAAACCAACCTAAGTCATTGCATAAGATTATAGCAACTCTCTTGCTGGATCTGTCTCCCTCCCTGTTTCTCTGTCTCTCTCTCCTCCCATTGCTGGATGTGCAGAAGCAAGCAGCCATGAATCCTGCAGCTACAACAAAATGAATCCTGCCAGCAACCTGAGGGAGATTGAAAGCAGATCCTGTTCCAGATGAGTCTGTAATGAGAACCCAGTCCTGGCTGATACCCTGACTGCAGTCTATTAGATTCTAAGCAGAGAACCTAGCTAAGCCATGCCCAAATTTCTGATACCCAGGAACTGTTAGATAACAGAAGAGTGTTGTGTTAAGCTTCTGCAGGTGGTAATGTGCTATGCAGCGAACAAACGTAACACAATTCTTCCAAAAGCTCTATGAGATCAGTATTATTACTCCCATGTTTCAGATGGGGTACTGTAGATTGTGGTAAGTTAACAGATTTGCCTAAACTCACACATTAAGTAATTGTATAAGCTAGAATTCCAACTTACACTATCTCTGATTCCAGAAGCTGTGCTCTTAATAATCATGCCCCATACTGCTTCTCTTCCCACCCCCACACTTTACAGAAAAACACATAGTATTTGAGGGTTGTTGACACATTACCACTGAATCAAAAGTATTCTGAAAATTTTCTAATTAAATAACATTATAAGCTAGGCTGTTAATACAATGAAAGGATCAGTTTTCCCCCGTGAGTTTAAAATGTGTCAATGCACTTGTTACAAAACCCAAAATACTTAGCTACTCTTCCAACCTGCCACCTCTCTGCCCTCCCATTCCAGCCCTCACTTTACTATCTTTTCTTCAACCCTACTGAACTGCTTGCAGCTTTGCAGATATATCATTATTTTAGCTGCTTTTGAGTATTTATAGCTGATGTTTGACAAAACTGTCCTCTCTTTTGTCTTCACTTCCCTAACTCTTTCTTGGCCTACATATCTCAGCAGAAACAACCCCTTCTCTGTGGACTTTCTCTGCCTGATTCTTCTCAAGGTTATGTCCTCCCACAGAATCCCAAACTTCCTCTCCTTAGCACACATGACACATTATTTAAGTCTTGTGCTGATGACTCCCACAAGAATGCAAAACCCGTGAGGGAACGGTCTGTGTTCTGTGTGTGCCATTATATGCCTCTGAATAGCACCATGCCTGGCACCAAGGAGGTGGTCAATACCTGTCATCCAAATGCAGGTCGGGCATCTCCAGAGCCCTCTCTGTCTCCACTTACCTTAACAGTAAAAAGAGTGCTACTTAGTGAATAATCTAATGGTAGCTTCACTAGCATTCCACCAAGTCACATGAATTGCATTTTCCAACTCCTGCAGCCCTGGACAGCTGCTGTAGGTTTTCTTTTTCTTTTCCAAAAGGTTTGGTTTAAGCTTTAATGGACTCATTAAGTGGAAATATACAGCAACCTGGAGCAGAAACAAATCCAGAGTTTGACGATTTATTTACTTGTGAAGTGAGGCCTCATTTCAATAAACTGGTTTGAGAGGAGAGTTTGGGATGGACCGAGATGTTAGTGCATTTGACTGCAATATTGCTATCCCTACTGGGAACCATGGTCATGAAACATAATACTTTGCCTCAAAAGTGCTTTGGATGACACCTCACAAACTGCTCATGAGGACAATTTTCCTTTACCCGTAGGCTTTCAGAGGCAGATAGAGCAGCTTGGATAGCCAGGATTTGATTGGTTTATTGCATGGGCCTTCTCTCTGTATATTCAGGAAGGTGGTGAAAATGAATTGAGACCTAAAATGCAACTGGTAAATGGGAGAAAAATGCAGTGCATGACACGGAGAAGAGAATTTCAGAAGCCACTGTTGTCTGCGCCTCGGTTTCCTTATCTGTAAAATGGGTACTGATTGGTACAGAGAGGGCTGTTATGAAGACCAGATGAGAAAGGTCACATGGCCACTGAGTACAGTGCCTGGCACAATGGTTGTTCCATATATGTGAGCTTTCATTATCCTTACCTTTGATACACAGCTGATACAATGTTAAGTCCTCAATAAGTGTCATTGGCTATTATACCCATTACTGCTGTTCTATGGTTTTCTCAGTGCTCCCCAGGGTAGGCATTTAATAAATGTGGTATAAAGCCTGTAACATGGTCCCCAATGATCCCTGTTCTTGTGTAACTCCCTCCCCTTCGGGACAGGCTAGATTAATTAATTACAGGAATGAAAAACATGCAGCATGAGAGATGGAATGTCACTTCCTAAATTAGGTAATAAAAGTGACTGGATTCTCTGCCTCGGGTGTCCCCCTCTTTCATTCTCTCTCGAATTGCTTATTCTGGAGGAACTATGTACTTTGTCCTGAGGCACCTTTCTAGAGAGTTCCCTGTAAATTTGTGGGCAGCAAATCTCGGGCCTGCTAACAGCCAGGTGAGAGAGCTCAATGAAGGTCCCCCTCCAACAGAGCCTTGACACAATTTTAGCTCCCACCAACACCAGCCAAAACTACTCAGCAAACATGCTTTTGGACTCTCAGCCCACAACAACTATGAGGGGGTACTTACGTACCAATGGATAACTAAGGCAATATAATTAGTTGCTGTTTTCCATTAGAATATAAGTTCTATAGGTAGGACTTTCATATTTCTTATTTGCTTCCATGCATCTAAATCCTAGCAACATTTCTCGCACACAGCAAGTAATCAGAAACTCATTTTTCCATGAGTGACTGGAGGCCACCACCAAGATTCAGTAACAAGGGAATGACCACCCCTCACTTACATCCCTTTTCATCATTTAATTAAAAATTAGCAGTTTTCTTCATAAAAGTTGTAGCACTAAATGCTAACAAAAATATATATGTTGGAAACTTATTCGAAGGATATTATATAATACATTATTTTAAGCAAAGGCTTTGGGATATTTTCAAACACAAACTCAGTGAGTTGAAGAAGGTGAAGAAGCATTCCTTAAGGGGTAAAGAGTAAATACTCTTACCCTATTTTCAACTTCAAATCACCTCTCCAGTTCCTAACAGCAGTGGCTTCACAGCTAAGTGACCTTACCCTACCCAGACAATTTCCCAAATTTTGGTTTGCTCCAAGACAAACCACGCAACACACCGTGTGTATTTCTCAGACCTTTATGATTTGGCTTCATGAAAACCACTAGAGTTATCACACCTAAAACTAAGGATGACGAGTTAGCAAGACAGAGAAGCACATGTAAACAGAAAGCAAAGTTGCCATGCACCTAGCAGGACTCTCCATGAGTGTAGAAAGGAAAAAGGTACAAGGACTCTCATTTCCAGCAAGAAAAAAGGTACAAGGAATCTCATTTCCAGCAAGGCAGAGGAAGAAGGCATGAGGCATGACTTAGCCCAGGAAGAAAAGCAATTTCAGAACCATTCAAATGACAGAAGAGAAAGATCTTGGGCTAGAGGAGATAAATAGATGGTATTCAATTTCTCATTAGGCTTATGGTGTCACTTTCATTTGGAACCATGTTCCACTGCTAATTTTCACAGTGCTTGAGTGCTTCTTAAAATGAATAGCACTCACTCATGCTTTCATGCAGACTGCATGGTACATTTCTGTGCCTTTATTAAAGGGTACAGTAAGCATATACTTCCTTCCCAGAGGTAGAAATTTAGAACTGTTAGATATGTGACCTTGGACCTCCATAGCAAAATGGCAGCTACCCAAGTAGTCATAGTTTTTTTCATTCCAGCTTGAATATAAAATTTCCAAAATGTGTACACAAGTACACTCATGCACACACACAATCACTTTCCTATTTAGTAATTTGCAACCTTAGCAACTCCACATAAAGACTGATCTGCCTCTGAAAACCAACTCTCATCTCTTAAGTACAAATGAGAGTTAAAAACTCAAAAGGTTTCAGATTTCATTTTTCTTAAAATAGCCCAAGTCTGAGGTGAGAGAAAATTTTGCCAAATATGAGGTGAGAGTTCTTCGCTCATAAAACTCATTGCACATTCATTATTGATCAAATAATTATACATTCACTAAGCACTCCCGATGCAAAAGGCACAAGTGATTTTTTTTTAAAGCTCAAGGATTTTACTTCTAGGAATATATCCTACAAAAGGAAATCACCCATGCACACTGAGATGCATGACTTGAGAGTGCCATTGTGAATAACTGTGAAAACTTGGCAGTGGGAGGGAACTTTCATGCCCATCAATGAGGAAGCAAATATACAAAAAAAAAAAAAAAAAAAAAAAAATTGTGAACACATCTATAACATAGCAGATTATGCAGCCTTGCAAAGAAAAAAATAGATCTCCACATGTTGACATGCAACAATCTCCAAGATGTGTTTCTTGGCTGGAAGAATATAGAGTCAGAAGACACTGTATAGTATGGTACTCTATGCTAACATAACATATATTTTACACACATTCATCATGTGGCTCCAATGGCATAGGTGCATAATTGCATAATATATTGCTGTTATAATACCTCTAAGTAGTCGACTATCAGCAATGGAATCTGATTCAACCAAATACATAACAAGATCGAAAGCGAAGTGGGAGGATATAGTCAATGGGAGGAGAAGATAGCGTATAGATGAGAAAGGAGGGAAACTTTTTATCATTCGCTTTGTAAGAATCTTTACTGTTGAAAGACTTCAAAACAGTGCTTTTCACTGTATTGTGTAAGTCTTCAAAGTCCAAAAAAGATAGAAAACTATAGAGCATTACCCAAAATGACTCAGAGCTGCACTCTTGTGTCTCCATTCAAATCACCTCCATAGAATATGCAGGCTCCAGGTCTCCTCAGAAAGCTCAATGTATTTATGTATCTATGTATTCATTTAGTTGACAAATTAAAATGTATATATCTGCAGAGAGCTCAAATGTTAACTGACTATGGTTCAACATGTGCCTGAGGCAATAGGAAAAATTAATTATCCATTCTGTCCAGCACGCAAAGCTTCCTCTGACTCCAGTTCAATGGGTCTGACTCGCCCCTGAATTCATGTAATAACAACCAACCACTTTGGCAGTACCTTGCAGAGGGTGCCACCACTTGCATATGTGCTTTCTGATTTCATTCTTTGCAGAAAACATCAGTTAAATTAGGTAAGTAGCATTATAGCCCAGCCATCCCCATTATTGCTATCATTACTAGTATTCTTATTTCACAAATCATAAAATAGAGGCCTGGAACAGATGAGTAAGTTGCCTTTTGTCACACAACTAACAAATTGCAGAAATGAAGCTCAAACCTGAATCTTGTGAATCAAGATCTCAAGAGCTTTTCACTTTGACCCATTTACAGATGGACACACACACACACACATACAGTTTACATATTCAGGTTGGATTTAAGATAACCTTAAATTTTCAACCTCAGCCATTATTTATTATCCATAAACAGTGTGGAGCTATTATAGGTTCTGAATAGGAGCTATTAAAGGTTCTGACTTGATGGACAATATATGTTAAAAGAATTAGTTTGTTAGGCTGGGCATGGTGGCTTATGCCTGTAATCCCAACTATTTGGGAGGCTGAGGCGGGCGAACCACTTGAGGCCAGGGGTTCGAAACCAGCCTGGCCAACAGGGCGAAACTCTGTTTCTACAAAAAATATAAAAAATTAGCCAGGTGTGGTGGCATGCGCCTGTAGTCCCAGTTACTTGGGAGTCTGAGGCTGGAGGATCACTTGAACCCAGGAGGTGGTGCTTGCAGTGAGCCGAGATTGCACCACTGCACTCCAGCCTGGAAGACAGACCCCATCTCAATAAAACGAATTGGTTTGTTGACTATGTACAAGGTGGATGGCAGAGAAAAAGTTTGTGTGATTCTGAATTTTCTCATCAGGAACTTTAATATTTCAAGACCTGGTCTAACGCATAAGATCACAGGATATTTTTGTTTCTAATGGCATCAATTTCTGTCTCACACACACACTTACCTCCCTTCCTCCCTTTTCTCATCTCACGAAAAGTACAATTTGTATAGGCCAAACTGTATGTGTCCTTCAAGGGTTAAGCCTCCAAGAATTCAGGGTGAGAAGTCAGCTTATCAATTGTGAATGAGACCACTCGCAGAACCTGCTAAATCAGCCTGTCAGCAGTTTTTCAATTCAGCTGATCAATTTATACATGTGGATGTTAGCCCTGGAATTATAAAGTTTACTTCTCTCCTTTGGGGGAAAAAAAATCAAATAGATCGGCCAGAACCTTGAAGATAAAAAAAAAAAAAAAGGTACAAAAAAAAAATCAAAAATAGTTTCATAAAGACCAGGTCCTTTCAGACTAATCTCATCTTCCCCAGAAGAAGTTTTATACAAGGCATGGGTATGAGCCATTTCAATCCAAGCAAATACTTAGTAATTTACTCCTAAGACTCCCAGGATACTCAGATATTGTTTCATCTGGTTTAAGACACAGAGGATAAGCTGAGAAAGCTGATATATTCAGTATCTCTTCCTTTTCTCACTGCCCTTCCCCCATCAGCAGAATTTTATTCCACACTGCACACATTTAAAAATGTAATATAATCAAAGGAAGCATCATTCTTACAAAGGCTATTAAAAGAGCTAAGTAAATTCATACAGTATAATAAAAATGATTTATTTACTATGAGGAAAAAACGGTAGGGAAAATAGTGCCGCTCAGCTCCATCTGCAAAATCAGGTTCCCATAGAATATTAATCTTCATTGATTAGCTAGGAAGAAAAGCAAAGCTTTACACTTTCACTTTTACGGTGTAAGTTAATTAAAATACTTCCATTTGACAAAGGCCCGTCTGATCACACTGAACTCCTTAATACTGAGCATTGCAGAATATTCTATTTGCTTCTTGAAATCATCAATTTATGTCCAACAACATCTGTAGGAAAATGAGATTTGCCACATGTCTTGAGATAGTGAACCATAGTTATTTGGCTTTTCAAAAACTATTTTTTCTTAACCTTTATGTGTGTGTGTGTGCCATGCCCTTCTAGGAGAAAAACAACAAAGAAATGAAGATTTCTTCCCAGAAATACTGGACGATACACAATTTCAGGAAGAACATGGATTCCCTAGTGTCCTTTTTAGTACCCAAAGTTAAAATTCTTAATTCTATATCACAGGTGCCCCTGGGATGGGGGGGAACACATATTCTTTACCAGTCATATACTAGAATAAATATAAACAGACATTTCAGCCTTTAGTCACTAAATTTTCTCCTGTGACATGATCACTTTGTAATAGTATGTGCACAATTTTGAGAAAAGTCAAAATTTTGTTTTAGACTATTAATGCCAGGCTCTGTTTTGTTGACTCCTGCCTCATTGAACTATGGGGAATGAATATGGTTTAGGTTTCTTCATGTCTCATGTTAATATTCCAAGTGTCACCAGAGCAACTACACTAATCTTCGTGCCTAGAGATCCCTCCTAGCTATTAGCCACTGTGTACTCGAAGTTCTTAGATTTTATAGTTAAAATAATCAGCTATGCAACTACTGTGCTCAGGCTCTCCTTGAGCCTGAGCCCTGTGTTAATTTGTTCAAGTCTTGTCTCTACTCATATTTGCTGTGTTTGGCAAGCAACTTCATCTTTCAACCCCTCAATGTACTCAACTGTAAAGTGGGAATCATCTTTTTTTAAGAGTCAGGATCTTGCTCTGTCACCCAAGCTGGAGTGCAGTGGCATGATCATAGTCACTGCAGCCTCAAACTCCTAGGCTCAGGGGATCCTTCTGCCTCAGCCTCCCCGAGAAGCTGGGACTATAGAAGGGTGGTGCCACACCTGATTATTTTTTCTTTTCTTTTCTTTTTTTTTTGAGACGAAGGTCTCGCTATGTTGCCCAGGCTAGTCTCACACTCCTGGCCTGAAACAATCCTCCTTCCAAAGCCTCCCAATGTGCTGGGATTACATGCCTGAGCCACCACACCGAGATTCTTAGTGATTAGTATTAGCAGGCTTCTAAATAAACAGGTGAATTATAACTCCTCTTCCCTGTAAGATAATCAGGCTTGTTTGTTTTACTCTGCAGTGTCCTTAATAATCCCTATCATAGTTTATAATTTTATATTTGTGAGATTATCTGATGGGGGCTCTTTCCCTGGCATGAAATGAAAAGTTCAATGATGGCTAGTGACTTTGTCCTAGCACCTCACCCCATCAGGTGCAGGGCTGTGCCAAAGAAGGTGTCAATTCAGGTTTGTTCAGCAAATGAGTGAATGAAATTGCTCCAAGGAGTCATCTCCACTTTGCATTTTTGGATCTGGAATGACCCCTCTTCTTTTTCACGTCAAGACCCTTTACTCCTTGCATCTACTAGTGTAATTAAATAAAGGAGGACTATCTGCACCTATACATCTGTCTCTACTCTTAGAGCCCTTTACCCTAAAACTGGGCTTGTGATCCCTGAGTTGTGCAAAATTCTACCATTCCCATTTGCAGCTTCCATCTGCACAGACCTCCCTCTATTTTTAGGTGAGTCACTCTGTCACTCACCTGGATCACAAGGGCCCAAGGGTACACCACCTTCCTTCCATACATCCACCTGGGGGCCTCGCTTTCCTTCTGGGTTCCAAATTGCCTTAGGCTTCTGAGAGGCAGTCAGTAACTCAATCATTTCATTGGCAGTAGTCTTATCTGATGAGAGGGTTTGGTTGCAGGGATTTGCTCCTTTTCTCTTTGTTTCAGAGCATGGTCAAGGGAGAAAGGGGACAGAATAGCAACCTTTGGAGACGTTTGCATCCAATAATATATGAGGCCCCAAGGCTAACATTAGAAAATCTTTCGGTATCCTTTACACTTGTTTTATCTGTTTTTCTACTTTTAAGATTAGTTTTCCAAAACTGAAAATCCAGTACATTAACCTTGGAAATACTTAAAGTAATTAAAAGAGGTGGCTCTTTTTCCATCCTCACTCCCCTGCTCATCAATAAATTTTCAAAAGTTAGCAGTGTCTTGTATTTCCCTATGCTGCACATACATTGCCTTCTTTTCCATCCCACTGACAAATGCAAGCCTACCACACATAATGCTATGCTTCATGCTTTTTTCCTCCTTGACCATATGTCTGAGAGTTTGTTGAATGTCAGCACAGACAAACCAACCTCCTTCTTTTCATAGATGCATAGTATTCAACCATAAATATATATCATGACTCGTTTCACTAGTCCATCCTTGTCGGGGATTTAGGTACAACAAACAAGATTTCCATGAGCCTCGTAATACACGCATCTTTGCGCACTGGGGTGAGTATGTCTCCAAGACAAATTTCCGCTAATGCCATCAGAGGAGCAAAGAATATGGACACTTTTAACTGTGGTGGATGCCGCAAAATTGTTGCATTACTTTAAGCTCCTATGCTCAGGGTCGACTTTCCTATTTTACAAGCAATTACTCATATGTCTAACAAATTCCATTCAACCATACACAAACACAAACACTTACAGGCACATATAGAATCACCTTGTGCACCACCATATACTCAGCACCTAGAAACATATCCTGGAGACAGTAAATGTTGAATGAATGTTTAACAGATCAATGAATGGATGAATCAGTTTTATACCTAACCTTTGTAATGTTTAATATCTGAAAGTCCTATATTGCAGTGGACTTCAAGTTGTGCATGTTTTCAAATTCTTCAGGAAGCAAACAAAGGACAAACTGTACTGAAATAAAATAGGAAGGAGTTCTTGATTGTTAATGAGGGGATTGTGAGCAGCTATGTTGAGCTCCCTGAACACCAGTTCCCCATTAATCCTTCTCCCCAGTGCTTCTGATTCCAGAGTTGATGCTCATGATGACCCCAAGGCTATTCTAAACCATCAGGGATTAAACTGTGTCGAGCACAATTTTCCTGAAATGTATTTTGTTTTATGCTAATTCACTGAAAATTGGTCATCCACATATCTAATTTCTGGGATCAGAATGATGAAGCAGCACCTTTGCTTGGTTCATCCTTTCACTTCTCTACCTCCTCTCCCCCAATCTTATGTCACTGTCATCCCCCTTTTTCTTTCCTAGGTTCAACTGCATTTTCCAAAATAATAACAGAGATAAGAAAAGGAGAGGTAAGGCCAGGAGTGGTGGCTCACGCCTATAATCCCAGCACTTTGGGAGGCCCAGGCAGGTGGATCGCCTGAGGTCAGGAGTTCGAGACCAGCCTGGCCGACATGGAGAAACCCCATCTCTACTAAAAATATGAAATTAGCCTGGTATGGTGACGCATGCCTGTAATCCCAGCTACTAAAGAGGCTGAGGCAGGAGAATTGCTTGAACTCGGGAGACGGAGGTTGCAGTGAGCTGAGCTGGTGCCATTGCACTCCAGCCTGGGCAACAAAAGTGAAACTCCATCTCAGAAAAAAAGAAAAGAAAAGAAAAGAAAACAAAAGAAAAGGAGAGGTACAGTCTACCTTCTTCAAGTCAGAAAATCCCTCCACCCTTTAGCATCAAGCAAACACAGGTTTTAGACCACAGGTATAGAAAACAAGGAGGTTATTGTTCAAGACATTTAAGATCCTTTTCAGACACAAAAAGACATATGGAAAAAAGATTAGAATACTTTTATTCTGTGTAGGCTTAATAGTTATAAAAAGTAACTCCACCTCCTCTATGATTCCATTTATATAAAATTCTAGAAAAGGCAAGCTAGTGTATAGAAATAGAAAGTGGATTGGTGGTTGTCTTGGGGAGGGTGGAAGGGGAGGAGTGGAAAGAAGGATGTCAGCGAGGTAGGAAGAAGCTTCTAGGGTAGCAGAGACATCCACTACCTTGATTAAAGTCAAGGTTGCAGGGGTATGCACAGAAGTTATCAAAATGTACACTTTGCATATGTACAGTTTACTATTGTTAATCTTTCCTCAATAAAGCTGTGTTTAAGAAAATAAAACAAAGCTTCCTGAGTAAGGAGAGCAGTGTTGTACAAGAATCGAGGAATTCTAAGGTGAGGTTCAGCCTTCACCCTGGAGTGGCCCCCTTCCAGTTTGAGCTAATCATATCCCCAGAATATGCTGTGTTAGATGAGAATATCTACTGTCTGTCTGCCCCAGAAGCCATTTACAGCCCTGAAGAAAGGTTCCCACCTTGCTCTCCAGCTCACAGTGTGCTGATCTCCCACGGGTTCACTACCCACCAGTCACTCAGTCTTTGCACCCAGCAATGTCTCTCAGCCTCGGTGGCTTTGCACTTTCTGCTCTCCCTGGATAGAATGTTCTTCCATTTGGTCTCTTTGCATAGGTCCTCCCCACTTTCAAAAACAGGCTTAAATATCACTTCCCTGTAGAAGTCTTTCCTAACATCATAGCACTTACCACAGGCTGCAATTATGCATTTGTTCATTTGGTGTTTTTGTTTGTTTGTTTGTTTAACTGTGTGTCTCTTACATGGGAATGCAAGCTTCGTGGGATTAGGGACTCATCCATCTCCTCATTGCTGCACGCCCACTGCCAAGAACAGTGTCCGGTGCACGATAAATGATGGTGTCATGAATTAATTAATATACTATTTTGTTTCTGTATCTGTTTAATGCTGTCCAGTAGACTCCTTTCAGGGCATCTGCTCATGTCACTCTCTAATTCTCCTTAATAATTTGGTGCTTCTTGGTGGCAGCGATTATGTGTCATGAACTCATATCTCAAGCACCTAGTATGGAGCTCACACATGGTAGGATTTCCATAAATGTTTGAATTAAATCAAATCATTACACAAGAAATAAAAATTATTATTATTATCATGTCACAACCTTGAGACAGACAGATGTCTAAAATGTTTAAAAAAAAAAAGTCCCTAAGCACGTAGAAAACACAAATGTTTAAGCCAAAAGGCAACAAGTAGTGTGGAATTAATGACCTACTGAATTATAAAGGAATCCCAAAGACTTAAGTTCATCACTTACAATCACCAAGGCTGTTTTTGTTTTTCTTTCTCTGTTTACCACCAGAAATACAAAATGAAGAATAAAGAGCTGTAAAATATTGTTCAATCTGACTCCATTTGCCAATGCTCAACTAGCCTTACCATTTAATTAAACAAAGCTGTACCTTCTCTGACCAGGATGAATAACCGTAACTTCTAGAGATGGAAACTCACCTATGTGTTTACACACATGCACTTGCACACATTCATGCACACAAAGTCATTATGCACCTGATACATAAAAACAAACAAGAGCCCACAGGAGAAATGGACTCCAAGTTCACTGTGTCTTCACAGGTCCTGATGCTGCCACAGATTCAGAGTAAAGAGTTTCAAGGGACAAGGAGGAATTCAAGACAAGAAGTGGGGGTACTGAGTAGTTCTAAATATTCCAGAACTGTCAGTCCCATGAATACCAGAGAGTTGTACTGTAAGAAATCCTCCCGGACTGAGTAGTTTCATACAGTTGTCATTACCACAGACAAAGACTAGGCAAAAAACAACTGCTTTCCTTCCTTATCATCTATTGTCTACCCACACCTCTCCTGAGTGAAACCACACCTCCTCCATTCTGAGATGGTTCCTCCAATGCAAATGCCCATCAATCCAATGAGTGGATAAAGAAACTGTGATATCTCTATCTCTCTCTATCTATAGATACAGATTATTTATTTATATATCTATATCTATAGGTATCTATAGATTATATATTTATATCTATATCTATAGATATGATGGAATATACCTCAGTCATAAAAAGGAATGAGTCAATGGCATTTGCAGCAACCTGGATGAGATTGGAGACTAACTCAGGAATGGAAAACCAAACGTTGTATGTTCGCACTCATAAGTGGGAGCTAAGCTATGAGGGAGCAAAGGCATAAGAATGATACAATGGACTTGGTGGACTCAGGGGAAAGGGTGGAAGGGGAGTAAGGGATAAAAGACTACAAATTGGGTGCAGTGTATACTGCTTGAGTGATGAGTGTACCAAAATCTCACAAATCACCACTAAAGAACTTATTCATGTAACCAGACACCACCTGTGCCCCAAAACCTATGAGAATAAAAAAATTAAGAAAAAAGAAAATAGGTGAAGACAAAAAAAAAAAAAATCAGATCAGATGGTTCCAGAGAAGATGATTAAGGATTGGCATCCATGCGTTGTCACATGACCTATACCTGGCCAGTCTCTATAGACTACCACCAAGCCAATGTGACTGGTTAATGGATGGGCCTATACTTTAAGCTGAAGCAATGACAGGCAGTCCTGAGACTTTTGCTTAAACATCCAGGCTTTAGTGGCAGAGGTGCTCTCTTCCAGCTCAAGGGGCTCAGCTAGAAGAACGTAAGTGGAGATCTGCAGGTGCCAACAAGGGCTTGTCTGTGACTGAATCAAAGAAAGCAGAGCTGAGAAACGTAAAGACACACACACAAGCACAGAAGCACATGCACGCGTGCGCACACGCACACACACACAGATTTCTGAGTATATTTTCCGAATATGGGTGGGGAACAACAGTGAGTTCTCCCTTGAACAGTGTGTTTTGTCTGAGCCTGTTTGTGTTGGTTATTTTGGCAAGTCACAACCAAAAAAGGTAGAGCGATACTCAAGAAAGGATGAAGTGGTTGAAGAAAGTGATCATTGGAGTTCCTTGGTTAATTGTCCTTAACTCCACTGACCATGAATATGTAACCAACACGAAAACATGTGTCTTTCTGGTGTCTCAGTATAAATATCCAGGCTGAGGGGTTAGCGATATCATAGCAAGAGGTCGTGACTTGACTACAGAAGCCCAACATTTTCATCCCACCTTTATCATAAATTATTTGTGTAATCTTAGGTAAGTCATGGTTTTTAAAGTCAGGATCTTGAATAGATTATTTTTCTAAATCTTACTCTTTCCTTGTCTATGAATTAGAATCAATTTCCCTCCATCTCAGGATGGTAATACTCTGTTTTAATGTGAGGAGCTTACGCTCCTGATGGGGGTGAGGTACCAGACTGATTAAGAAGATGTCCAAGCAATACTGGTTCCCCTTATGAGAAGCTACATCAACTAATAGGACTGTCTTACATCCTCAATTCCATTGAATGGGTGTGAGTGGGGAGAGGGTCTCAGGAATAAAATTTAGAGGTTAATAATGCAGTTTTCAGTAGTTCCAGACAGCAGTCACTAGCAAAGACATTTAACAAACGAATGCTACTTTGTTATCATTTACCTTGGCCTCAATTTCCATATAGATACAGATAGATACGTATTTCCTAAAATGACTATTCTGACATCTATGGGATTGCAGGATTGCTTTTAGTAAGAAACTATTTTAGATTTTATATGTGGAAACATACAAAACAAAATTTAAATTCTATTTTACTTTTGTGGTTAATAGCAGGGAGCAAGTTGTCTAAACCAACAGACACTTGGAAGATTTCAACTGTCCATGGATGTTTGAAAGAGAGACTCAGCTAAACAACAGAAACATCTGTTTGTGTGTTCTTTCGTGAACGGTGTCACTAGGTAATAGTACTTTCTCACGGCTAAGAGTTAAAGGCTCTTTAAGCCACGAGTCTGGTCATTTCTGACATATTGCTGGGTACCTTGGAGGTTTTTCTACACACATTCTGATACCACCCGACTTGCTGGTTAGTGTGTCCTGTATGAGGCATGTTCATTATTATTTATATTTCTTTAAGTCGTTTTTATTATGTAAATAACAGATGTACTTAACAAAAAACTGTAAACTGCAGAGAGGTGAAGAAGAGAAATCACTCATACCAATCACTTTTAACATCTTGGTGTGCAGATTATCTATCTATCTATCTATCTATCCATCCATCCATCTATTATCTATCTATCTATACATTTGATACACAGCTTTTGTCACCCATCATCTCTTAACATAGCAATACATTGTGAATGTCTTTTCATACCAATGAATATACTGTATTTCTAAATTCAGCAGGACTGAAGATGGCCTTCTGCTTCCTAGCTAGAATGTAGGTTTTGTGTGGAAATAAGCCAGGCCAGCTTCATTTGCTGTTTTATTCCAGCATCAGGAACAATGCCTGCCCCTTACTAGGCAATTCTGTAATGATTACTCATTGCTATACTGACTTGAGACTGGACACGTCACAAACTCAAAACAGTTAAAGTTCTGGAATCAAAGTGGATACAAATGCAAAAGAATGAGGTCATTGTTTTTTTTATCCCCTCTTTAAAAATCACACCTTGGAAAGAAATGTGTAAATCCTCACATGGAATAACTTTCAGTAATATATTGGGCCGACAGCTTGGAAAGCACCCACACTGTTCAGAAACAGAGTGTTGCATTGTGTTTTGTTTTTTTGTTTGTTTGGTTTTGTTTTTTTGAGGCAAAGATAGAATTAGGGAGTTAAATGTGGAAATAGGTAGACAAATAGATGTGTGTGTGTGTCTAAACCTGTGTGTGTGTGTGTGTGTCTGTACACACAGCAGAGCTAGTCTCAAGTTCACAATTTTATCATTTATACTCCATGTGAAGGTTTAGTAAATTCCAATACTCACAATATACTTGTAGCACTCAATTGAAGTGCATGCATTTTGGGCTTGAAAAATTCTTTTGAAATTAGGCTGTGTTTTCCCATCTCAAAAAAATTGCTGGTTGGATGATTTTCATTTCTTCGTAAAATGACAAGTGATACTTCATTCTTGGTAAAAGGTTAATGTTAAGTCCCCAAACTTTATAAATTGTACTTTCTCCATAAAACAAACTATCACATGCTGGTGTGCAAGATTAGCGAGAAATGTTCACACTGTTGAAAATAGATGGATTTTGCATTTCAAGGTGACAAGTGCAATGTCAGACCCAATCAATCGATCACTGCATAATTATTATTGCAAATGATCCATATCCAAGCCGCAAACCTTAAGGGGAATTTAATGAAGCAGTAAGCACATCAATAATAAGATCTACTTTGGTCTCTATTAAATCTCATGATTCATAAATATCCTGGCATGTTTTATTCTTTCTTTAAATCCTGCGAAGACATCTAAAAAAGTGAATGCTTGAAGGCGACTATTTAACACTTCACTAAAGACAATTCTAAGGCTCTCAGTAAGACTTAGGCTCTGTATCAGATCCTTCTTCACATATAGCCTAAGGGAATCCAACAGTCTATGGATATATGGAGAATGGAGTTCCTATACAAAGTTAGAATTGAGAGAGATATTTTCATCTCTCTTCTCCTGCCTGAATTTCCTCAGGGAATGCCCCTGCAAAGAGTGGCTTAACTGGAATCCGATGACTGTGAATAAGAGGAGTGTTTCTTTTCTAACAGAGAAGTAGGCACAGGCAGGACCATTTCTGCCTGTATTTTTGGTTGTGAGTTAGAAACAACACCCTCCTCTGGGCAGAGCCAGCCCGGCATGGGTGCAAACACTGGTAGCTTATGCAAATTTGGAGTAAAGAAAATGGCTCTTGTCTCTGGAAGGATGCAGCAGTAGCCTTATGATACAGAGCTTGGTGAGAGGAGCACAGACTGCTTCAATCCTGGTAAACACCTGGTCTGCATGCTCTGGTGCAATTCACCAACTGTACAATCCCTGGACCTGGGATGCAGACAAAGAGCCTTGGAAATCCCTAGCTCACTGATTACTGAGCATTCGCCACATTCTAACATCAAAAGGGAAAGAGGACCAGGACAGGCGTCAGAAGAGAACCTCTACTTGTCTTTTGTGGTGAGCAAATACGTTTTTTTTTCAAATCGCCCTACTTGAATGCCCACCCTAACATGCCTTAAAATCTTGCCGTCACAAAATGTACCTTTGAATAACCTCCTACTAATCTTTCATCATAGTCTTAATAGCTGTCATATGATTTTTTTCCAAAAGCACCACTGTTCAAAAAGCGATCTGCTCCCTCTCCGTGAATGCTTTTGGTTGGATAAACTTTGGTACACCACGTCTCTTTCTGAATCTCAGTTTCTTCCTTCTAAAATTCTCTAATCTCACATATACATTCACTGCTATATTATGCAACCACTATTACCAAGACTCTGGAATGAAATCTAAGAGTTTTCTTGCAATTATCTATGGGTATTACATTTTTTTCCTAAATTCCCTTTTACTTTCGATAAATATCATTTTCTCCAAGCACAATGGTGCCTCATAAATTCATCCAAGCTAGAGGGTAGCTGGCACTGCACTCACTCAGTTTCTCTCTATGCCAAGCTGGTGCAGAAAGAATAAATTGCTAGCCACAAAAATGGGTCCTGCATAGGCCAGCTCTGCCTGCATGCATAGCTCTGACTATCTTAATACTCAGCAACCAACTGCAGGCATCATTTAGTGCCTTAAAAATACCACAGCATGAGAATGTTGGCTTTTGTTCTTTGAATGAAAACTTGAGAAATGTTTTAGTGTATATAAGTAACTTTGTACCAGATATCCTTGTACATAACATATTTTTCACTCTATCTCTGAGTATTTCCTCAAAAAATAATCCTTGATCATGCTATAAAGTACAATCACTTTCATTTTTTAAAAATCTCTGATACTTGCAAACTAACCCCTAAAAAATGTTTAGCAGTTTAAACTCACAGTCAGGATAGTACTGCCCTTTGCAAAACATTTCTCAATTTGACAAAACATTTGTGTATGCATTCATTTGACACTGGGGAGGGTGAACACAATGTCCTATATGTATGGCCATTGGATCTTTTTTCCCCCTCTAAATCCTCTCTTCACTCTCCTGTCCATATTGTACATTTTTAAGTTGTTGTTGTTCATTTCGTTAATATTTATCACAGGCTATGTCAAGAAAAACCTGACATCCAACAATAGGCAAATGGGTAAATAAACCATGGTATAGCCAAATGCTAAAACAATTACAACCTTTAAAAACCCATGTTTTCCCGAATCACCAGTAACATTAGAAAATGTTTATAAGATAATTTGTATGAAAATATGTTTATAGTACGATTCTGTTTTAGAGGAAAAGGGATATCTAAGTAAATTCAAATATACTGATTTTTTAAAAAGGAGGAAATACGTCAAAAATATTAACAGTGATGAGTGGTAGGCTGGGGGGAGTCACATTCTACTTTATATAGCCAATTTTTTCATAAAGTCCAAATATGACTTTTACTTTCAGAAAGAGTCATGGTCCTTTTTAAAAAGAGAAATTTTCATGAGCATTTTATTCTACCCATTTTTCACAACACTGATATCTGCACTGACTTTTCATTCCTTTAACACACAATCTCAAAACTCCTTTCAACTTCAATTTTATTTTCTCTGCATCCCTCTCTATAGCTTTTGTTGTTGTTGTTCCCTTAACTGAAGAGCTTTATTTAGTAGGCAAACCAAAATAAAATTTGAAGGTGACCACCCTCATCCCCACCATCTGAATGGACCCCTCCTCGATCAAGGCAATCTAAAATTTAACCTGAAAGGCTGGTTCAGACCATGATGAGAAGTGAGGGGTGAACATGCCTCATTATACCGCTCCAGCATTACCATCAACACAAACCATAAGTCTGATAAGAAATATTTACAGTCTCTTCTCTCTAAAACCTGCTACTTAGAGGCTATAACCACATGATAAAACCTAGGTCTCCACAATCCCTTGTTGAAACCCACACATTCCTTTCTACTGATAACTCTTAACCAATTGCCAATCAGAACATGTGTAAATCTACCTATGACCTGGAAACACCCTCCTCCTTGAACTGTCCCGCTCTTCCAGATAGAACCAATGCAAATCTTACATGTATTGATTGATGTCTCATGTCTCCCTAAATGTATAAAAGCAAGCTATACCCTGACCACCTTGGGCATGTGTCCTCAGCACCTCCTGAGGCTGTGTCAAGGGTGCATCCTTAACCTCAGCAAAATAACCTTTCTAAGTTGACGGAGACTTGTCTCAGATACTTTTTGGTTTACAAGTAATAGGAGAAGAAAAGAGCATAAAGACTCACATATCAGTGCAAACCACTCAGCTAGACACTAAATATGATTCTATTATTTCATCTCATTTCCCTTCTGGTATTAGCCCCATTTTAAAGAGGGGTTAAATAAAACACCCAAGAAAGATCCTACAGGGAGAACCTGGTACAAAGTGAGTTTACACCAGGGCTGGCTGTCTCGAAATTCCTTGGTTTTTGAGCCATTTCCCACCGCAGCTAGATAGAGTGATCTCTCCTGCCCCTTATCTACCCTCCCTCACTCTACATCCACACATACGCAGAAGAAATAGTTTGTACTTAGCTTTTTGTAATGATAACAGTATTGATGGTTACAACTAACTTTTAGTGAACATCTACTATCTGCCATCTCTGATTCTAAGTACTTTTTTTTGCAATATAAACTTTCACCATAACCTTTCGAGAAAGATACTAGGCAAGGATGATTTGTGAACTATTTAACAAGAGATACAGTTTGGACACTGACCGACCAAAAGGAGGCAGACATCAATCAAAAAGACCAATGGCTATAAGCAACCAGCTCAATATCAGCTGAATAACAACCTCGGGTGCTAGTCATAGCCCCATTTTAAAGATGAAGAAACTGCGGGTTACTGAAAAAAAATAGTTATCCTAATAACTATTTTGCATATAGCTGTGCCTCACTGCAAAAACCACGATTTTAATTATTATTATTTTTTATCTTTAAGATAGAGACAGGGTCTCACTATGTTGCCCAGGCTGGTCTCAAACTCCTGAGCTCAAATGATCCTCCTGCCTCAGTCTCCCAAAGTGCTGGGATTACAGGCATGAGCCACCACCCAGCCAAGATCAGTATTTTAACCACTCTAATGTCCTATATCCCCATAAGAAATGTGTAATTGCCAGTACATTATAACTCATTGTATATGTTTAAGGGTACTGATGTATGTGTGTGTTACATTTCCATAAAGTAAAGTATGCTATCTTTGGCTTAATTTTACAAATGAATAGAGTACGAGTTTTTGCCTACCTGGCACAGTGGCTCACGCCTGTAATTCCAGAACTTTGGGAGGCCTAGGTAGATGGATCACTTGAGGTCAGGAGTTTGAGACCAGCCTGGCCAAAATGGTGAAACGCTGTCTCCACTAAAAATATAAAAATTAGCCAGTCGTGGTGGTGCACACCTGTAATCTCAGCTACTCTGGTGGCTGAGACAGGAGAATGGCTTGATCCAGGCAGGTGGAGGCTGTAATGAGCCAAGATCATGCCACTGCACTCTAGCCTGGGCGACAGAGCTAGACTCTGTCTCAAAAACAAACAAACAAACACTTTTTGCCCCTTCCATATTACTCTCAATCTTCCATTAACTAATTGTGTTCCTTTTCTCACTTGTACCACTTGCCTGTTTGATTAGCCTTTTAATTTAGCACACTAACAACACTGGCTTTACTTGAATACTCCATCACTGAGCTCATTTAAGTCAAATGCCTTTGAAGATACTTGAAATTCCTCACAACACTCACTATTATTAAACTGTTTTGTATTTCTGATCCTCAACCAAAAGTGCTTTTACTAGACAAAGCAGGTCATTGTGTGAGGCGCTATGATTTATTCAAGGACTCCCCAACTCCTTCTCTCCAACTCATCAGGAGACCTCAGAGCTTCCGTATACTTCATATTTTTCTTCCTTTAGATTTTCCTTTCTCTCCCTTTTCATCAGAATCTCTGGATAATATGCACTACCTTCCTGCTGACTCAGCACCTGTGAAGGAATCATTGTGGAGGTTTTGGGAGCAGGTTTCTTTGAAAATATAGATCGAAACTGGATGCAGAGAGGCCCTGGGTTTAGTGCATATGTAGACTTGCACGTTGTGAGTGGTAGCAGCGTCTAATTGGATGGAATTTGATTATTTGAGACAGATGGAGAGGTGCTTAAAATCCTAGAAAGAAATGACTCCACAATTCTCTAACACTTCTCAAGTAAAACAGAAAAGAAAACTCCACTGACTCTCTTACTGTTCTCCACATTCTATAGAGTTCTCTCTCTCCCTGCTTTAATGCTAGGGTGTTGCACGGGAGATGGGGATCTTTGATATTGGGGTTGATGCAAAGCAACTCTGATTTACCAGGCTCTGATTCCCGCCTGTCTCAGAACTCTCTCTCTCTCTCTCTCTCTGACCACTCTCCTCACATCTGAGGCTGAGCCAGCCTAGCCTCCTGGAATTTCCATGAACACAATGTCCTTCTTACCACCACACATCCCTAACATCCTCCTACCTCATAGCAGCTTCCTAACTCTCAGGTCCTAGCTGAGAAGACACCTTCTTGGAAAAGTCTTGCTCGAAGTCACCATTCACAATACCCCTTCTCACTGTTCCATTTCCCAAACACACTTTTTGTTTTTGTCCTAGATCTCCTTGGAAACGATCACATGTGTTTATCTGTATAAGAGGCATCTGTTGTTTTCACCTAATCAGGCCTCATTTCACTTTCTAGTAACAGCTCTTTAATATTTGCTGGGAAACCACCACTTCCCTACTCTTAGTCCCTGTTTTGTTGTTGTTGTTGTTGTTTTCTTTTGTTTTGTTTTGTTTTTGAGATGGAGTCTTGCTCTGTTGCCCTAGCTAGAGTGCAGTGGTGCAGTCTCGGCCCACCGCAACCTCCGCCTCCCAAGTTCAAGTGATTCTCTTACCTCAGCCTCCTGAGTAGCTAAGATTACAGGCACGCACCATCACTCCCAACTAATTTTTGTGTTTTCAGTAGAGTACAGGTTTTCACCATGTTGGCCAGGCTGGTCTCGAACTCCTGACCTCAGATGATCCACCTGCCTCAGCTTCCCAAAGTGCTGGGATTACAGGCATGAGCCACTGTGCCCAACTCAGTCCCTGTTTTACTGGGGCTAAATCCACTCCCAGATCCAAACAGCAAGTATTTTATACAGGATTGGACATTAAGTATCAGGGATTGGTTCGGGGTAGGTAAGAGACTCAACCCGGTTGCAGCAAAATTGGCCTCAAAACTTTTCCTGGAGCCTACTACTTCTAGAATGACTGTGATCCACCCACCAGGGCTGCTGTTGATAGTGGCATGTCAGCCAGAAGCTACTAGTGGCTGTCTCAGACATCCTATTGGGGGACACATAGAAAAATAGATCTGAGAAATTGAGTCAGAGTTTCGATGACATGGTGAGATGACATGGTGAGATGGCCTGCATCCACCTAGTGCTGAATGCCTGTCATCTTTGGACTTCTCAGATATGTCAGCCTACATATTTCCTTTGGGTCTCCACTTAGCTCTGCAACCATGAGTTTTAGCGATAACACTTTTATCGACTAGTTTCGCTTGTGTGTTACCACTTTTGTTGTTGTGTTGTGGTTTATCTGTCTCCTTCACTACATGTAAGTTATACGAAGGTTGGGATCATATCACGATTCCTGAGTCCTCAGAATTTAGCACACACAATATCTAATGCATTAGATGCTCTCCATATTTTCTTAAGAAGGAAATGAATTAAAAAACAAATTGCTACTAATCGACTGATCAACCAAGATCTTACCAACATGATCATCAGCTGTAAACACATTCCAGGCTCCTACCTGGTGTGTTTCATGACATCGAAGTGTAGAGAAAGCTCAGACACTTTTTCTTTTTTTTTTTTGAGACAGAATCTCGCTGTGTTGCCCAGGCTAGAGTGCAGTGGTGCGATCTCAGTTCACTGAAAGCTCCGCTTCCTGTATCACGCCATTCTCCTGCCTCAGCCTCCCGAGTAGCTGGGACTACAGGAACCTGCCACCTCGCCGGCTAGTTTTTTGTATTTTTTTAGTAGAGACGGGGTTTCACCATGTTAGCCAGGACGGTCTCGATTTCCTGACCTTGTGATCTGCCCGCCTTGGCCTTCCACAGTGGAGAAGGCTCAGACACTACTTTGTGTGAGAGGGCTCACAATGTAACTCAGAGAAAGAGAAAAGAAACAACCAAGTGGAAAAGAGGACATACAACTCCACATCACAGATAAAAATAAACCATGTTTTCATTTTGTCATGAGTTCTATTAAGAAAGAACATTCTAGGCTGGCCGCAGTGGCTCAGGCCTGTAATGCCAGCACTTTGGGAGGCTGAGACGGGTCGATCACCTGAGGTCAGGAGTTTGAGACCAGTCCGGCCAATATAGTGAATCCCCGTCTGCACCAAAATACAAAATTAGCTGGGCATGGTGGTGAGTGCCTGTAATCCCAGCTATTTGGGGCGCTGAGGCAGGATAATCATTTGAACCTGGGAGGCGGAGGTTGCAGTGAGCCGAGATCGCACCACTGCACTCCAGCCTGGGCGACACAGTGAGACTCCATCTCAAAAAAAAAAAAAAGAAAGAAAGAAAAAGAAAAAGAAAGAAAGAACAATCTAGTTAAAACAAATTACTAATATCATCAACAAGATACAGACAGATTTGCAAATAACAGAATTGCAGATCACTCTGTAAGAGTAAAAAGGTTATTCCACAATCAATGTTTACCTTTGATGTTTACACTGAAGCTTACAATAGATGTTTACAGATGCAAAATTTGTTCTACAGGTATTAAGAGATGGGGGCAAAATTCTGTGTGATTAAAGAGAATACATAATCTAAACGTTNAAAAGAAAAAAGGAAAGAAAAGAAAAGAAAAGAAAGAAAGAACAATCTAGTTAAAACAAATTACTAATATCATCAACAAGATACAGACAGATTTGCAAATAACAGAATTGCAGATCACTCTGTAAGAGTAAAAGGTTATTCCACAATCAATGTTTACCTTTGATGTTTACACTGAAGCTTACAATAGATGTTTACAGATGCAAAATTTGTTCTACAGGTATTAAGAGATGGGGGCAAAATTCTGTGTGATTAAAGAGAATACATAATCTAAACGTTATCCATAAGCAAGTTATTTAAATTTAAGCAGAAAAACTCTCTTTCCCTCTGTCTCAATCTCTCTCTCTCTCTCTCTCAACACACACACACACAGTTTTACAGTCTGCCCTTATTTCAGGTCATCAGCCATCTTAGTCATACCACCCAACCACTAACAAGACATTGGAGTAGGGTAAACAATGTACTGATTTAAAAAAAAAAAAAAAAAACAAAACAAAAAAAAAAAAACAAAAAAAAAAACTGCAGAAGAAACACAGAAGTCCCCAGGTCAAGGTAACAAAGGGTGTTTCCCAATACACAGGACTTGACAGTCTGACTTCAAATGATAAACTCAGGAGAAGATGACATAAGAATGCAAAGAAAGCAATGGTTTATTCTATACAGTCCCCGGCACCACTTGAAATAACATTGCGTGTCTCCAAATAATCTTCAAAGCTTTCTCTTCCTACCTTTCCTTCCCATTTTTTTTTTCACTTAGAATGTCTTCGGATAATAAATGGACGACAATGTGCAAAGCTCTCTCTACTTGTCCTAAAAGCTTCATGTTCCTTCGCTGTCAAAACAATGCTCTATTGCTTCCCGAAATTATCTTGTTGGTATTGAATATCAATTTTTCAATTTGTTCTTCTCTGAATGGGGACACAAGGTTTGCAAAGAAACTAATTTGCTTATGTCTTTCAAACCCGCATCGTTTGATCAAGTATTTGTCTGAAGGTTTGGGAAATTTTCTAAAGGTAAGTGAAACACCACTCAAAATGTAAAATGAAGAACAGAAGGGCTATTTCACATCGAATCCGTTTTATTCTGATCCTCTGGCACTAAAGAACATGCAGTTGACCAATTACTATGTTTAAAACACAAACATAAAGCCTCCATCACTGTTTTTATTAATACTCAACAGGTTTTGCTTTAAAAAAATTATATATACCTGATATAGTCACACCATTATGTTTTGCAAGAATCTTTAAACACAAATATTCAATGAGTTTTGTGTCGTTATTACATTAGGAAAAAAAATGGATGTGGCTTTATGATACAAATCACTTTACAGACAAAGAGGGAATGTGCGTGTAAACAGAATTTCAGGAAAATACAAAAAAAGTACTGATCAATTTACATCAATGGCTTCTGGGTGCTCAAGCGGAAAATAGCGTATTACTCCCTCTGCCAGACAAAGTCTGCAGTGAGTGGGGAGGCCATGAATGGTTAAGCTAGAGGGGCAAGATGTAAGTCACAAATGAGCTCCCATTCATTGACTTCCGATCCATCCAGTTTCCCTCTAATCAACCAGAAGGTTGAGATGTTCATGAGGGTCCACTATCATTCTTCTACCTGAAGAGTGTCTGGATAAGTGGGACTTAAAGATGATGGGAAACTAGCCCTTTCCAAATGTTCAAAAACATCTTTAAGCAACATTACAGACGTGACTTTGTCAGAGTACCAAAGAAGAGGTGGGCTGGGTATGGAACAAGAGCATGGTGGCTGGAATATTCGAGGCCACAGAGAACATTCAGGGCTCTGAGCTGTCTCCTGGTGACACAGACAAGAGAGGCAAGCTCAGTATACATTACAGTCAAGAAAGATAAGGGATAAGTATAATGAACACCTTCATCACAATAATCAGTCTGCTGGGCCATTTTCTCAGCCCCTAACTAAGATATACAGTGACCAGTATGGATGCTGAATGAACTTGCCAGGTCAACAGAACTGAATTTCTGAATCAGAATTCATTGAGGGAAAAGAAGTCATCTTTGCATTCCCGAGGCATTTTGCTTGAAAGCACTACAGCCGTAGGAAACATAGAAATTCTGAACTTTGCAATAAAAAACGAAAATTTCTCTCTCCAAAACAAAAATGTTTCCTTTGGTCGCCACAGGCAATTTCTAGCACAAGTTCCTACGAAAAGGAACCATTCAATGAATGGGTCAACTAACGTGGAAAAAAATAGATGACACTTAGGCCTCCAGTGCACCAAAGTGGAACTAAGAATCACTGTGAAAAGGTGGATGTCTCAGCATTTGATTTGGTAAAGGGGAGGGAATACTTGAAGAAAATATAATTATCAAACCTGTGAATCACAATCAACAGGTGATTAATATTAACAAGCAATCCCCTGTTTTCAGCTTTTCATAGCTTTTAATATATTTTTAACTTAACTGTGTATTCCCCCAAGGCCCAGTACCATATACAAAGACCAGGTCTGTAAAGGTTCGGTCATTAATCCACCCACTGAACAAATAAATATACAATTAGTGAATGCATTCACACCATACCAGGAACTAGCAAGGATTTTTATAAGCAGAAACAACTGACAATTAAAGGATTGATTAGATAAGTTCTGGAATTGCCACTCACTGGAACACTGTCTATACAGTATTAAAGAAACTGTTGTGGAAAAATATTTAACGGCACAAAATGTTAAGTGATAAAAGCAGGTTACAAAACAGTAACTTCTAAAGTAGTGTGATCTCATTTTCTGAAAGAGAATATTTCCTCTTGGAGGCTTTGTTTTCCCTTCTTCACATTTTAATGTATCTGAAATGGAGATGTGTTTTACAACTGATACAGGCTTTCAATGCGATAGTATTTCTGCATCTCCACAAACACACACCAAAGCAGAAACAAACAACAACAAACCCTATTAATAAATCAACTGTATACAACAATGGTTGTATCAAATTTATTAATAGGGTTGTTATCAAACCCTATTAATAAATCAATGGTTACAACAAACCTTGTAACCTTGTAGTCAATGCTGTATTCAAATTGAGAAAATAAGGGTATGTGTGTGTGCATGTTACAAAAACATCTTTAAGATATCTTTAAGTATCTTCAAGAGTTGAACCAGAGGCCGGGCACGGTGGCTCAAGCCTGTAGTCCCAGCACTTTGGGAGGCCGAGACGGGCGGATCACAAGGTCAGGAGATCGAGACCATCCTGGCTAACACGGTGAAACCCCGTCTCTACTAAAAAAAATACAAAAAACTAGCCGGGCGAGGTGGCGGGCGCCTGTAGTCCCAGCTACTTGGGAGGCTGAGGCAGGAGAATGGCGTGAACCTGGGAGGTGGAGCTTGCAGTGAGCTGAGATCCGGCCACTGCACTCCAGCCTGGGCGACAGAGGGAGACTCAATCTCAAAAAAAAAAAAAAAAGAAAAAAAAAGAGTTGAACCAGAGTTTCAGCATACAGCATATATCTTAGGTACCAGAAGAGGTGATGCTATTTATTTTCTCATTGACTAATTTTGCTACACAGGGCACATGTATTGTTTGAAATAAAGGGGGAAAGAGAAAGTCAAACAAAACTGGGAGATGTTGTTTGTCCTGAAAGAGCTTAAATTGGCATGATGATCCAAGACAAGAAAGCAACGATAGTCTGTATCTGCAATTTTTGCATAATCTCTGATCCACATAGAATCTACAAATCAGGCCATCTCTATACTCAGTTAATAACCAAGCTCCAGGATGTAGAGTGCCGACCAGAACAGGCTTTAGCATTCAGGAAAGAAAATGGAGAATTCAGAGGAGGCTCCCCCAAATACCGAGGATGGGGTGAAAAAGCAGGGATAAACCACAGGAAGCTGCTTCACAAGTCTGCTTACAGCAGGCTGAGAACTGGAGCTGTCTGGGTGGTGCGGTTTCTGCCAAGGGTAACACACCCTGGGAGGTACAGGACTCTCAGGATCCTGTAGAAAAATTGATGCATTTTCATTTACTTCTCTTTAAAAGTGACTGAACTGCATTGGTAAAAGCAGAGAGGCTGCCTCCTGTCAAAACTCTCTCCCCGTCTTTTCAACATCACTCAGAAATTCTTGAGTTGTTGCTCTTCTCCCATTTAAAACCCAGGTCTGTTTCTATAAAATGGTATTTCTAAAAAAAAAAAAAAAAAAAAAAATTTTTTAAAAGGTAAGGATAAAGTGTGAAATGATAAAGTGAACAAAAGTTATTTTCAGTCAATAAATGGAACACCCAATTTGTACCCAAAAAAAAGTCAAGTTAAAATTTAAAATTGCAGTATTTTCTTTACAGGTAAAAACAGAGGAAGTGTACTTGGAATGTAAATGAGAAAACGTGAGTAAAAATAATAAAATGGAAATCGTTCTTTGTTTCAACCAACTCAGAAGTAAAGAGAAACGAAAAGCTTATGAAGGCAAACGAATACCGATGGTAGCAGAGTTTAAGCGGGGACCATTTCGTCCAAGACTTGAGGGGCAGAGGAATTGGTATCCTATTTCTGAATTAGATGAGTAGGTACCCACTGCCTACTGTCCAGCCCTAGAAGAAACAGCTCAATTGTATTCCAAAGAACCAACCACAGGAGAGCAGGAAGTTGTGCTGGTCAAGAGGGTTTTATTTCATTCGATGGTATGTGTAGCCTGGTGCCCAGCTCAGACCACATCCTCAGTAAAAGTGACTTTCCTGCTTTTCCAGGAAAGTCCACAGGGAAGACTGTTTCCCCCTCGTACTGTGCCTAAGTTTGGTGAATCAAAACTGCCTGGAAGTTAGCCAAAGGTTGCAGAGAACTCAACTTTCTTTCCCCTGTACAGCAACCCGTACTCTCTCAGGGAAAATAAAATACAATGAAAACTACAAAATTTATTTTTGATAGGAAAACCTTCTTAAAGAAATTTAAGGAAAAAAAATGTACAAATCTGAGATGACACCAAATGATGGAGACATTAAGCATCTGTAACTATTTAATCGGACTGACTTAATGGGGCTACACTATTTTTAATTGATATGATTCCAAAGCATTTCTTTATCTTTCAAATCCACAGGACCATCCTTACAGACTAAAATGACTGGGTCAGTCTAGAGAAGAAGGGAGACTATATACCATATACCCCACACCTCCCCCCAACAAAAAGTTTTCCATCTTAGTAAAAACATACTCACTGAAATCGTGTGCTATTAACACAGAGAGGTGCATATAAAGAGGCTACTTTACAAATTTAAGAAACAATGACAGGAGTAAACTGAATATGGATTCTGTTTTACTGTCTCTCCTTGTCTCTTCATTTTCATTTTTATATCCATGAGAGAGTAGCAAACACTATTTTCACACATCGATGTAGCCGAGGCTCATTTTCCTAAAGCAAGATGAGCTCTTAAACAGAGATATCAACCACATTTAGAGTATCTTTATTTACAGACTAGAAGGCAAGAGCAGAACCTCTGCATTAAAAAAGAAGAAGAAGGAAAGAATGGAAAACCCTTCCAACCTCACAGTGTTAATGCTAGCTTGCTAATTCATATCTCCTTAAACAGCCTGCATCCAGCTGTTCCAATTTAAAGTCTCTGCCATTTTTTTTGAATGCAGAAAAAAAAAATCTGAATTAAAGATGTAAATAGAATACTTGAGCACAGGACAGGAGGGTAGTACCCATTTTTCAATTTGATAAATGCAGTTAATAAAACCATGTAGCCCTAAAATGCATTGGTCTGAGAGAAGAAAATAGAAATTGAGGAATGCTGCTTTTAAGTCAAGATTAATTACTAGGAAACAGATCAGCAAGTTTTTCGGATGTGGAAGGGGGTCTGGGACATGCAACATTTTTCCTCTGCTTTGAGTTGCAAATATGCACATGTGTAAGAGCTAACAAACTTCATAAATAATATCACAGACACTACTTAACTCAGAGAAAGAGTGTGACTAGTAACCAACTCACCACAGCCTAAAGGAATTACTGAAATTTGTTTATAATTAACCAGAATCTGCTCACAAAATAAAAGCCAAAAAGGCTCCTTTCCATGAAATACTAGTATAGTTATTTCCTTAATTATTGAGGCAATAATCCCACATGACTACTTTTTTTAGTGCTTAAAAATCAGCATTTGTAAACATTCAAAATTTTAATTACTTCAATCTCCACTGTCAAAAATAAATGATATGAGAATTCAGTGATGTTAGGTAGAACTCTCTGTTAAGTTTATGTAGTTTTAAACAGTGATTTTATATTTCCAAATACCTCTTTCATGATACGCAAGCTTGAAGAGAAAACTTGCCCTGAAATGAAGACAAAATAATAACAGAGAAAGCCTGTCTCCAACTGCCAGAATTCATTGTATTAAATTGTGCAAAAATAAACCGGATGGAAATGGAGCTAAAGTCACTACAAAGGAAAATGTCCCAAAGAAAGGGGACAGGGGTGTAAATGACAAGGCTCACTGAGGGGCAGGGCAGACCTAGAGACCAGCAGAGGTCAAAGAACCAATGTGATTAACAAAGAATTCAACAAAAAGGCCTTCTTCCTTTACAGCAAAGAGAGTTCGTAGATCTGAGTTGAACCAGAACATCGACTGGAGGGAAGGGGACAAAAAGAGGATTTTCTAAGTCTGCCGAACAACAAAAAACAACAGTGATGATGATGTTGATGAAAGAGAGACGTAGAGGTGAACTCTTGAAAATGCCTCCCTCCCTTAGTAAAGTAGGAAACACCTGCTCTAAACCTGAAATCACAGAGCAAGGACTTTGGTTACTGGCATGAGTAATTCACACACGTTCTTTATTGGTTAAACTACACTAGGATATATATTTGTCTCCCAAAACATAATAAGTAATTTTCTCTAAGCCATTCATGCTAGATTACTGTTTTTTTCTTGCTTCAACAGTTAAATATTGTAATTCATAACTACAGGTTACCACTTCATTGCTTTTATTTTAATACCATCCCCAAAAAAAAAAAAAAAAAAAAAACAACTACACAGTATTTATCAGTAAGCCAGAATAAGTGCATGTAAATCTACTTTGTAAATCTACCTTTTCCAAGACCAATCTTGTAAAAAACACTCTCACATACACACGTACAGACACACATCTGGTTAAAGCAAATGAAAGACGCTACTCTCCTCTACAGCACTCAACCCCAAAACGACAAATAAGTAGTCACTTGTGAGACACAAACAGAAACAAAACAAATAAACAAAGCCACCACTACTCAGAACAGTTCATTCTTGGTAATTAAATGAAATCCCGCACAGCTACAAGTGATGTAGGATTTGCTTCATGTCTAACCCGACTTCCCTAGACCTTTTTTCTGAATTCACCACCATCAATGTTTTCAAAAAAAAACAGAAAACCATGCATCTCCCCAACCCCCCATACACACACACACACACACACACACACACACACACACACACACACATTTTTTTGGTCTTTCCTTTTTGCTACTGAAAATAAAATTGCAGCTTAATGCTAATGAACCAGGTCTTGCCTAAACTCCCACTGGAAATGCAAGCACATGTACTATAGCAGTGCAAGATTATTCTGCCACATGCATAATCACCTTACACAAAATGCGATTACTCTGGGCTGCAATCTTTATCCCCCAAGTCAATTTATTAATCAGAGAGAAAGAGAGAGTGAGAGAAAGAGAAACAGAGACAGATAAAGAGAGAGAGAAAGAGACACTACCTACCCACAAATACATCATCATCTTGAAAGAGAAATCAAGGGCTCTGTCAGCAAACAGAAGTCTCCTTACTTCACCAAGAGTATCTGGAAGAAAAACTGAAACCAGTGGGTAGAAAATCTTGCCTTTTCCTGTCAAGTCCTCAGAGACCCTCTTCTTTCCTTACACAAGGTTTGGTGTGCTTGTTTATGAGTTTATGAGGATAACATTCCTTCAGTGGCACTGTATGTGATGTGACTTGCTTCTGGCTGCCTCTCTCTCTCTCTCTCTCCCTGTCTCTCTCCCTCTCTCTCCCCCTCCCTCCCTCCCTCTCTCCCTCCTTCTCTCTCTCTCTTTTCCCTTCCTAACTCTTGCTCTTCTTCTCTTTTCTGTCAAGCTTGCTTAGGTAACAAATTCTTGGCTTGGCTGTTTAATGAGCAAATCCAGACACTTTAGGCGGCCAGCCACAGTGGCGAAAACAAAACCCGATGATACTAGTAATATTCATAATACTAGCGATGGTGTGATCATAAACAGACAGGCACTACACCATTTCCTGATGGAGGGTGGGAGATTCACGGAAGTTCCCACCGGTGGAATTTACAGGAAGGCGGCCAATCCTCTTGAGGCAAACCCATCTGCACAGAGCCGGTGACTCTGGGAGGCCAGCAGCTGAGAATTTTTTTAAACTCAAAGTAAAGCTCCAGCCGCAGAGAAAAGAACATGTGCAGCAACCCGGCTTCCCCTTTATCTCTTTAAATGTACTTCAGATAAAAGCAGCATCCAGTCAGGTCAAGGCCTCCCCAGACTCATTACTCTTCACACCACACAGCTCAGCACACTTGTCTACAGCCATCTACCGACGCCACGGTGTCATTGCGGGCTCAGAGGCTGCGGTCCTGCCCATCGCTGCAGCTGCCGCCTGCCCATCTCTGTGCAGGGCTCTTAGCCAGGGTGTGGACCGGGAAAAGGGAAGGAGGGCCGGGGGGATGGGCCTTCAGAAGCCTGTGTGCCAATTCAGCAAATCAAAAGCAAAAAACCAAGCCCCACCAACTAAGCCCAGCAAATGGAAAGCTTCAAGAAGACTTGCTAGCATAAATCTGTAGCTTCCTAATCTAAGGATGAAGATGATACACACGCCCTCATTAGAAGACCAAATTTTAAAGTGTGTGTGTGTGTGTATGTATGTATGTACATATGTATGTATGTGTCTTTACATTCTTTCTTCTCTCTCTCACTCTTTGCAATTGCAGACCTAGGAAATTTTGCAGTGTGCATAAAACTTGATCGTTTCAATAGGCTCTCCTTACAAAATCCATCGGCTTGGATGCACAGCTAAGATTTCCTGAAAGTATCCAAAATTTTTTTCTACAAATCACTTCTCCTTTATTAGTTTTTCTTTTTAATCCGTTTTAAATTGTATGCTTTATCTTGAAAATTATCTCCATTACTGAAATACATCATGAATGAGAGGATGGGGAATGCAATTTGCCCGGCATATTAATTGGTGCAGTGTTCAATTATTGATATATGGATAAAGAAGAAATTAATATTAAAACAGACAATGTACAGAAGGGGAGGGGGGAAACATGATCTCTTGCTCAGGTCTCAGTTTTGACCGTTAGCTATATTTTTACATGGCACACAGATAAAATTGCTTAACCGAGCCCCTTGTTGATATAAATTTTTACCTAAAACTGCACATGGCAAAATGTCAACCCAAATAATTAAAAGGAATTAGGTAAATTGTGGAATCATTTGCAGCATGAGACAGGTGGCAAGTAACCTGTTAAAACAGACTATAGGTAGTCCCATCAAGATGCATACTGGCCAAGCATGTTGGAGAGAATTACCACCCAGCCATGCCATAAAACAAGCAGTGAGGGAGACAGCCTCAGAGCTGGCTATCTCAGAGAGGTAAGAAAGTAACAACACAGCCCTCAACTGGAAAGTTCTCCATCAGGCATGTACACTTACCAGTCTGCTTACTACATTTTAGAGCTCATGAATCACAGCAGACGGGATCGAGAATGGAATCACCAACCATCCTGCTTTGATGGGACAGAAGGGTTTCCTGGGATGCAGGATTTTCCATGCTAAAACCAGGACCATCTGAACAAACTAGGATTGATTGCTTTCTCCTACTTGGGAGAAGTTCTGCACACACTTTATCATTACAGTGAAGACAAAATAGAAAATTCATCTTTCTTATGGTTTCTGGTGACAGAGATCACCTCCAGACATGATCTCCACTAATTCTCAATTTGCACAGGGACAAAATGTGCCCTTTCTGACAGGAAAACTTAGGGAAAAATAAGCACCCTACTCTTTAAAAATTTGCATGCATATATTCATTCATTGATTCCACAAATATTCTATTGAACACCTGCTCTGTATCCATCTCTGTGGAGGCACTCGGGATGCAGTGATGGTGAATCGGTAATGCAGATGTTTAAATACATGGCCAGCAAATACCCTAATGGTGCATTTCATTTGGCCAATATATCGATACTTTTTTGAAACACAACTTGCCGATATTTAAAAATCAAGAGATTTCAAATAATCTGCACATTTTTTTGGAAGTATTGGATGATCCAGCAAGGTATGATCTACATTTTCATAGTGATATCCATGGGTCGGCGCTGAGTGGCAACTGTTCTCTTTAGGTGACAAACATGTTCCAGTTCTCTAGTCCACACCAATCCATGGGATCAGACGTTATTTGGCAAGTAGAATAACCAATTTTCCTTTATAGGCCAGGCCCTTGTAGGCATTTATGTTTGTAGCCTCTTTATTTGAGATGTAAGTACACACAAGTACAGAGACACACACACACAACTTTAGATATGATGTTCATATAGAACTTTTACAATATAATACTTACTTTATCTTCCATTCTGAGTAAGACACTGACACATTAGTGAGATGGATAGATGGATGGACAGACAGACAGACAGATACACAGATAGATGAATACATGCATTGATAGACAAAAGGATGGAGAGCTGGATGGCTGCATGGATGGATAGATAGATAGATAGATAGACAGACAGACAAAGATTGCCAGCTATAGATAGACATGAGAGAGAGGAGGAGTATGAACACATCATGCTTGTGCGTCCATTTCACATTCACTCAATGCTCGTTTTCGGCAATGAGAGCTACAGGTCACCTATTCTGCATGAGGGAGAAACCTCATTTCACTTAGGGCAAGTGAGCACAGGAGACCAATCAGCCTCTGGTCTTTGAAGCTCAATTTGAAGAAATGTATCACCATCTCTGAAATCCTTTAGCCCTCTCACATGGTCACTGATGTCAGTTATGAAGCAGCACCTTGACCTTCCCCTTTCTCTTGGGGCATTGCTGCATGGAGCTCTATTTCTTACAACTGGCCTGCTGAAATCAAAGGAAAGAATGGGTCTCTCTAAGAAAGACATTACCAGGTCCATGCAAATTCACATTTTCTTTTTTCCTCTTCAAGATATGCATAGCGAGATTTGTTCAAATATTAATATGCTTTTTCCTGTCCACAATTTTTTCTTTCTTCCCTCCTCCACTACTCCCCCACATATATGGGTGTATATGTATGTATTTCACACATATATATTAGTTCATACATATATATACACACACATATATACACACACACACATATATACATATAGAGTCCATTTGACCAGCACAGCATTCTGTTTTATTTAATTGCATCTGAATGTCACTGGACCTGAATCATGTGCTCCTGTCTACCACAGTCCTTCCATATCTTGATGGTATTATACCAGGTCTGCCCCACACATTTATTTACCCATGCTTTGCAGATGTTTGATCAGAAGCCCATGGGTGGGATTAGGGGAAGTGACCTGAAAGGTGATCAGGAGAGTGTTAGGGCCTTTAAGAGGTCACAGGGTATCAAGAATGTGAGTGGGGCAAACAGCTCTGGGTCCCAGGAAGAAAAGAGCTGCATGATGCCTCTAGGTAGGCAGGATGCTAAGTGACAGGGTTCCCAGCTTCCCCACAAAGTCACCATACCTCAGGATGTTAGAGAACCAAGTGAGCCACCAAGCCAAGATGCACTATGTGTACCTAAAAGCAGATGTCACCATGGCAACCACTAACAACTGACCCACGCCCGGTGCCTTCTGGGCACCATCGTCTCCCATGCTCTCACACATCTCTAGGAAAAGGGAAAGGAGTGAAATAGCTGAAAGTGAACGTTTTGCCTGATAGGGATAAGAATCTGGATTTAAAATTAAACTGATTAAAAATGAATAATGCAATAAGTTGTTTCTTGTGCATCTGAGTTCGTGGACTGAGTTCTCTTACAAGCTCTGAGAAGGCCAACAAAGAAACATATGTGATCTACAATGAGGGGTGTACACAGTCTAGACTTCATGGCCTCTGATACACCAAAGGATTGGTATGTGTCATTTCTTGTTTTTTTTTTAATATTTAATCTTCAGCCTCTGTGAGCCTAAATGTCTCCTGCTTATGCTCTTCCTGCCTCTGCTCAGTTTGCACCCATTCATTCTCCCACCTGCTTAAACATGTGGTCCCTCTGCAAAGGAAGGAGATTCGCCCTAAGATGGAGAAACATTTTATCACTGTGACAGGAGCAGGAGACAGCTGTTTCCCATTAATCAAGCGTGGGAGGTGTTACAATCCCTGTACTCTAGAGTCCAGAGGTTAAACAGACGGAATGGAACATTCCGTGGACTGTCCCCTCAGGGGGTGTCAGCAAATTATTTCTATGTTTGAAATTCTGCTCATAACCAAATGGATGATTCAATCAATTCCTCAAACCTTGTTCCTTGAAATGAGCAGAGTGACATTTTCTATTTACTGCCACCCCCAAAAACTTCCATTTAAAATCATTTTAATAACAAAGTAAATATATCCAAATATTCAATTCAAAACCATTTTTTCCCCATATTTACAAGCAGGCTGGTAAGTCCAGAGCTGCTTTCACAGTGGAAACATTTACAACTCCTGTTGTCAGGCTTCAAGATAAATTATTTTTAAATAATTAATCCAGTTATCAGTTATCAACTCAATACCATAATTAATCAATTGCAAAGCAATAGCCTGAAACCAACACTGATTAAGCTACTGGTGGCCTATATGTTTCAGTGGCTTCTGATGTGCTACAGAAATTGAATGCCATTGTGATATATTAATTACACATAGCAATCAGCATCCAACTTTAAACTTTATGAAAGAAAGTCTGCAAGTCTTCATGAAAGAGTCGTGTTACTAAACACTGAACTGAATGTGAAAAATGACTTGATATACTCAACTGAATCAGCGCTGAAACCTTCTTTTTTAAATTTTTATTTACTTATTTATTTATTTATCAAGACAGGGTCTCACTCTGTCACCCAGGTGGATGTTGGATCAATGACCACCTCCCAGGCTCAAGCAATTCTCCTCTACCTCCCAAATAGCTGAGACCACAGGCACATGCCACCACATCCAGCTAAATTTTTGGTATTTTTGGTAGAGACAGGGTTTTCCCATGTTTCCCAGACTGGTCTCAAACTCCTGGCCTCATATGATCCACCACCTCGGCCTCCCAAAGTGCTGAGATTACAGGCACAAACCACCACGCCCAGCCTAGAACCTTCATTTAATATGTGTTTATAGGACATCACTTGACAGCATATTCTGTACAACTAAAGCTCCTGAGACGGTAGATTGATCCTGAACCATAAGTCTTCAATGTTGCAGTAGCTAAAATATCCAACCAGAAGGCTGGAGTTTACCAAGATAGATACCAGGGAATTTGGATACCAAGGCGTGATCTCCGGAGTGGTTCTCCCAGATTCTGCAAATTGGGGTGGTTACCACCGACCATCACTACGAAGCAGACAGGGTGGGAGGAATTCAACCACTTCTTACACTTTCAACCACATGGCTGCTCATTTCCACCTGTGATCTCTCGGGCCACAGGAGCAAGTGCAGATTCTTCTCCTTTAGGAGAAACTCCAGCCATTTCTACTACATTATCCCAAACTCCACTGACTGGAAGGAATATTTATGGCACTGAAAAGACTGACCTCAACAGGAAGATGGTTAAACATATTAGTTCATCAATAAGAGCAATCGTATTATTGGATTCTCCAGACAGGTAGTGCTCAGATCATTCATGTTACCAAGGCCAGGGTCATCAGTATAATTTCTAAAAATCACTCATTATGAAATATTTAAAATATGTAATTATGATGAAATATGGACAAGAATAAAACTATCACTTCACTACCCAAATCCTAGCTTGAGATATAAAACACAGGTGTTGTGAAATGATCAATTTGTATTGAGTCAATGAATAAATTAATTAAAAAGGATATAAATAATGTCCTCCATATAAAAACTCCTGCTACTCCCATTCCCATCATTAGTGAGAAATAAGTGCTTCTATTTTGCTAGTCTTGGGAGGTGAATTTCTCTAAAGCCAGGAACATCTTCCCTTTGATCTCCCCATGAGGAGTGGCCAAATTATAATAGCTAAGGCTCAGGACACAAACACACAAACAGGTTTAATGAACACTATTACCACTTTCTGCATCTTAATAAGGCCAATGTGGGCCAGGTGTGGTGGCTCATACCTATAATCCCAGCACTTTGGGAAGCTGAGGCTGGTGGATCACTTGAGGTCAGGAGTTCAAGACCAGCCCAGCCAACATGGCGAAACCCTGTCTGTACTAAAAATACAAACATTAACTGGGCATGGTGGCGCGCACCTGTAATCTCAGCTACTTGGGAGGCTGAGGCAGGAGAATTGCTTGAACCTGGGAGGTGGAGGTTGCAGTGAGCCAAGATCATGCTACTGCGCTCCAGCCTTGGTGACAGAGACTCTCTCTCAAAAATAAAATAAAATAAGGCCAGTATGGCTAGGGCCAGCAACTTGCAAGGGCTGAGGAGGGGAAGTGAGGTAAAGACCAGTTCCTGCAGAGCCTTAGTTATCAAAGATGCGATCTGTGTTTTGCTCCACAAGCAATGAGAAACTGCTAAGGAAAGTCAAGGAGGGAATGATTTATCTCAAAGGCTCCCTTGGTCCTGAGGATGGATTGTGGCCTTGAGGCAAAGTGACAGTGAAAAGGCCAGTCAAGAGTTTGTTGTGGTCTTCCAGGCAATGAACGATGGTGACAGCTTGCACAGGGAGAGATGGAGTGGGTTGAACTATTCAATGTCATCTGTGATGGGAAGCATACCCTAACACCCAGGGTTCATATGGCAGCCGATCCCAATATGCCAGCATGCAGCTAGAAAAATAAAGTTGTGAGTGTACCCCAAGAGAACATGGACCAGGATAAGAGGCTACCAAGACAGCAAATTGCTGAGGAATCTCTGAACAGGTCAGAGAGCTTAAGTGGCTACAGGGATGGCGATCTGCAAACTTTATAACAAACATGAAGGGGAAAAATACACATCCCCTAGGGACTGAGGCTCTGTTAAATGTATTCAGTACAAATAGTCATTACTTTGGCATTGAAATCATAGCGAAGGCAGTTCTGCCAGGATAAAGACAGGTTACTCGCTGCTAGGATTTAGGAAGCTGAAGAAGGTACAGAATGATAGGCAAGGCACTGGAGGAAATAATCTATTTACGCCAGTGTTCAACAGTCTGCTGAGATATTGTAGTCAGAATCCCTAAAATTGCCTGTCCACGCTGCATGAGATCAGAGGTCACTTCAACCCTTCTTGTGACTCCCCAGGACAAATGGGAATGGGACATTTTATTTACTTTTACTTTTTGACTGAGGAATAATATTGATATAGTAAAGTATACTCGTGTTTTTCAAATTGTGGTAAAATATATATACCATGAATTTAATATGTAACCGTTGTAAATGTGTCGTTCAGCTGCATTAAGTACATTCACATTGAGGCTGGGGGCAGTGGCTCAAGCCTGTAATCCCAGCACTTTGGGAGGCCGAGATGGGCGGATCACGAGGTCAGGAGATGGAGACCATCCTGGCTAACCTGGTGAAACCCCGTCTCTACTAAAAAATACAAAAAACGAGCCGGGCGAGGTGGCGGGCGCCTGTAGTCCCAGCTACTCGGGAGGCTGAGGCAGGAGAATGGCGGGAACCCGGGAGGTGCAGCTTGCAGTGAGCTGAGATCCAGCCACTGCAGTCCAGCCTGGGCCACAGAGCGAGACTCCGTCTCAGAAAAAAAAGTACATTCACATTGTTGGGCAACCATCACCACCATCCACCTACAGGACTTTTTTTATGTTGCAAAACTGGAATTCTACACCCAATCAATAATAACTTCCCATTATCACCCTACAGCCCCTAGCAACCATGGGGTTAAAGCACACAAATCTTAAGTGTACAGTCTGATAAACACACACAAACACCACCCTATGTAACCACCACCTAGATCAAGACAACAGCTTAAATATCTCAAGTACCTTCAAAAGCCTCCCCTTGCCATGCAGGAAAATGTTTATTTTTCACTCTCATGTTCCTGGTTCTCTCTCCTTCATAATGCAAAAGTCTTTATGAGGTACTTATTCAAGATGGCATTTTATTTTTCTTTATACAGAGGGAGAGAAACAGATGTGACACCACCTCTAAATTCTCCAAGAATTTACAACCTGAACTTGACAAAGAAGCACTCTGAGTTGCTGAATGTCTCCTTCTATTCCTGGGGCTTGTGCTGCATGACAAAATGCAGGTATGCAGTGTAAACTGTGGTTCTGCTTATGCAGAACTTTCCGTATGAAGCATTCCGTGTTGCTTTCTTTGTTGTACATGCTCAGCATACCTTTCCTCTGCTCCTCTTCTTTTAGGAACAACACTGATCTCCTCTTAACAACCCTCCCCTGCCCAACCCTCAGTTTGCAAGCTCCAGGTGGGGCAGAGCCAGATGCATGATGAGCAAGTAAAACTGGGTTTGGCCAACAAACATATGCAGTCCCGGGGCCATACGCGATGGTGCACAGATAGGAAGTGAAGTCAGTGAGTCTGATTATAATCCTACAGCAACAGACACTGTATGGCCCCTGCCGATTGAGAATGGTGCACCATATGGGATAGATACAACGCAAATAGAGACTTTGGGCTGTCGTGAGTTGAACCGTGTTCCCCCCAAAAAAGATAAATTGAAACCCTAACTCCCAGTGCGTCAGAATGTGACCTCATTTGAAAACAGGGTCTTACTGGGAGGCTAAGGATGGTGGATCACGAGGTCAGGAGTTCCAAACCAGCCTGGACAACATGGTGAAATCCCGTCTCTACTAAAGAAAAATACAAAAATTAGCCGGGCATGGTGGCAGATGAGTCGAATCCCAGCTACTCAGGAGGCTGAAGCACGAGAATCGCTTGAACTTGGGAAGTGGAAGTTGCAGTGAGCCGAGATCGTGCCATTGTATTCCAGCCTGAGTGACAGAGTGAGAGTCTGTCTCAAAAAAAATAAAAAATAAAATTAAATTAAAAATAGGATCTTGGCCGGGTGTAGTGGCTCACGCCTGTAATCTCAACACAATGGGAGGCCAAGGCAGGTGGATCACTTGAGACAAGGGTTTCGAGACCAGCCTGGCAAACATGGCAAAACCTTGTCTCTACTAAAAATACAAAAACTTGCCAGGCATGATGGCAGGCACCTATAATCCCAGCTACTCAGGAGGCTGAGGCAGGGGAACGCCTTGAACCCGGGAGGCGGAGGTTTCAGGGAGCCAAGATCATGCCACTGCACTCCAGCCTGGATGACACAGTGACACTCCATCTAAATAAATAAATGAAGTCTATGGGGTTGGTTATGAACAAGAGAAAAAGCCATTTTATAAAGACAACCCATTTCTGGGTTAGGTCATTTCCTAAGGTGGTTTCTAAACCAGCTTTCCTGACACCAAAACACCCTGTACAGTAGACATCAGCTGGTTTGCCTATTCAGTGCTCCTTTCTCCTTCTTCTGCAAGAAAACGATGGCTTTTGAAATCCAGAGACTAAAGACGAGAATGAATGAACAGTGGAGTTACCAGCCTTTCTCATGAGCCAAAGAGGAGGAGGAGCAAGTGGTACAGAGAGGTACAGGCAGGAAAATCTCAAAAGGTGCTTGTCTGTCTTAACGGTGATGGAGGTAATGCTCCATTCATGAGACCTCAGAGTAACTTAGGAGACAGCACAGCCCTTGAGTTTACTCTTTCTCTGTTTGGCCTAATGAGTTGAGCAAACACTTTGAATCCTCAATAAAAGCACAATCTCAAGTTTCATAAAAGGGATACAAAGTAGCTAATGCACTGGGAGAAATTGGTTGTAGCTGGAAGCACATCTCAGAAGTACATTTTGTTTATATTAAAACCTCATTTAAGTATCAGTTCCAGGGAAAGCTGCTAACGGGGCAAGTTTAATATGACTAATACTTGCACAACCCCAGAACATTCCATTTCCATCAATCCGAGAGAGATAATTTTAAAAACATTTTAAAATCACTAATATGGTAAGATGCTACTAATACGGTACAAATTATAACAAGAAGGCACAAACATGATACTGGATATTTGCTGAGGAACTTAGCAGCAAATTTCATCATTGTACTAATACGATGACAGGTTGCAAATACCAGCATTCCACTGTACCATATCCCCATTAGTCCGTGTTTACGATGTTACAAATGGCACAGTTATTCACAGATTAGTTCATCTTTGGGACTCTGTGCTTTTGATTCTAATAAATGTAGTAGCTTCACCGTGTACACTAAACCCGAAATTCCCATCTTGACTTTCGTAGGAAAATTCATCATGTAAAACTCACTGCAGTTTGCAAAACAGCATTTACTTTGGTCAGTTACACATGGACATCACCCATATATTTTGAAACAATGGGGCTAACAGGGCCTTGCCCGCCAGTGCCAACATTTCCCCTTATGGACTGTCTGAACAAGGACTAGCCTGATTGGAGTGCTGTGTGTGCAACTGGGAAGATGCTTACTCAGAGGAATAATTCCCCCAGAGCTAAAACTCCATAGGCTTTGCAGAGATTTCTGGGCAGAAAATTATAAGTGCATCAGGAGAAGTCTGTGCAAAGAAAACCTCTGGGGTCTCGTCCACTAACTAAATGGCCCCGTTCCAAGAAATCAGACGGATGTCTTTGCCTACCTCTCCCACTTACACCCAATAACACGGCACATTTCCAAGCTGTCCCAGAAATGCAATGTTAGAAAATTATTAGAAAGTAAGTGTTTAACTAAGACAACAACCAGCAGTCTGTTCACTGGTCTCTAGAGAGGTGACACCACTTAAATTGTACAAGAAACTGTGTCATTATCCCCAGGGCTCACAGGAGCTATATGAGTGGGTATATCAACCATGACATTGGAATGGAACTTTCAACTGGTGATTTCATATTATGCATACACTGTTACAAGTGAACATCTTGGTTAGAAATGGGAAGGTCGTATTTAGAATTGTTTACACTTTGTGTTGTTAACCCTGGTTAGCATGATGGCGTATTACCAGGAGGAAAAAAATTTCATGTGCAAAAATAAAGTATTCCGAAAGCAACAATTTGAAGAAATTCAAGTATCTGCAGGCATCCCACAGGTGTTCCATTTGAGTCAAATGAGGGGGGATATGGCATTTTTTTTTTTGTATATTAGGCATATGAAAATATTTTACACTTCCACCAAGAAATCTGTTATATCCTATTTTCTTAACATTTCTCTCAAGCATGGTACTCTTCTTGGTCTTTTCTTTTGCTGGTTTTGACAAAGACCTGGGTAAAAGAAACAATTTCATTTCTACTTAATTCTACTATAAAGAAAAAAATGGCCAGAAGCACTGGCTCACGCCTGTAATCCCAGTACTTTGGGAGGCCAAGGCAGGTGGATCACGAGGTCAGGAGATCGAGATCATCCTGGCCAACATGGTGAAATCCCATCTCTACTAAAATACAAAAAATTAGCAGGGCATGGTGGCGAGCGGCTGTAATCCCAGTTACTCGAGAGGCTGAGGCAGGCGAAACACTTGAACCCGGGAAGTGGAGGTTGCAATGAGCCAAGATCGTGCCATTGCACACCGGCCTGGCAATAGAACAAGACTCCGTCTCAAAAAAAAAAAAAAAAAAAAAAAAAAAAAAAAGGAAAAAAAAAAAAAAACCCACCAAAAAAAAAAAAAAAAAAAAAAAAAAAAAAAGTGTGAAGATAAATAGCAACTGACACCTGATGTCAGTGTGGGGGACTGATAGGGAAGTGCAAGGACTGTGGCAGAGTGTAGTATGCCTCATTCAAATAAAGCCATGGTTATTCAGTCACAAGAAATTGTTTCCATGTTGAAATACAAGTCCAGGGCGGGTATGGGGGCTCGTGCCTTTAATTCCAGCACTTTGGGAGGCTGAGGCGGGTGGATCATGAGGTCAGGAAATCAAGGCCATCCTGGCTAACACGGTGAAACCCCTGTCTCTACGAAAAATTAGCTAGGCATGGTGGCAGGCACCTATAGTCCCAGCTACTCAGGAGACTGAGGCAGGAGAATGGCATGAACCTGGGAAGTGGAGCTTGCAGTGAGCCGAGATTGCACCACTGAACTCCAGCTTGGGCGACAGAGCAAGACATTATCTCAAAAAAAAAAAAAAAAAAAAAAAAAAAAAAAAAAAAAAAAAAAAAAAAAAAAAAAGAAAGAAAGAAAAAGAAAAAGAAAAAAAAAGAAAAAAGAAAAAACAGTAAAAAAAATCAAAAGAAAAAATAAAAAAAGAAAAGAAAAAAGAAAAGAAATGCAAGCCCAAAGTTGTGTGGGCTTTTATTTTTTAATATTTATTGTTTTAAAGGGAAGCCCAAAAAATCTAGGTCTTTCTGTAAAACCTCCAGATTCTTAAATATTTGCAACTGTTTTATCTTTCTTTCCCCTAATCATATATGCTAAGAAACATTGTTCCAAGGCAACACAGCAACTGAAAGTTTTCCACTTCCCAGCTCTTCTCCTAGAGTTCTTTTGGGCAATCTGTCAGTGCTCTATAAATAACTGTTAACTAAAACCAATAACTGCTTGCATTTGAAGACTGTTTGATCATCACTGAGCAATGAAGCCCTTTTACTGTTGGTACCCAGGAGAGGATTCCCCATCTATGCAACATCCCTGCAGTCTGTACCCATGCAACAGAACAAAAGCAACTTGTCTGTAGTAAGATCAACTCCACAGCCTCAGCCCCATGAGTAGCACATTTCAAATAACATGGAACCTCATCTTAGCTACTATCGAATTTACTGTATGCTGCTTTTATGCTGTGGGGAGTTCTTTTGCCCCCTTTTTCTCTAATTCTCACTCTTTGACTTCCCTTTGATTCTACTCTCAATGAGCTCCCCTACCCCTTTCCAACCTTACCACTTCCAATCCCAGAAGTTGTCACAACGTCTCACTGGGGGAATGGCTTTAGAGGACTTAGTTACCTCTATTCATGACAGACAGATGTTGCACAAGAGGCAAATACAGATCTCTTTTCCAGAAGAAAAATGCATCTGTGTATCTTTGGTTTTAAGCATTTCTTTATAATGTTTTCAGGTATAATTTTTCCTTATATTTATACTGCTTGCTTTTCCCTATGCTCTCTGGAGTACAGGCTGATATTTTAACCAAATTTGGAAAATTTTAGCTTTTATTCCTGAAAAGAGTTTTTGGTCCCATCGTTGGTCTCTTCTCTCCATTCAGAAATCCAATTATATGTATTTAAATGCTTGATATTTCCCATAAATCACCGAGGCTTTGCTCTTTTTTTTAATATTTTTCTTCTTTCTGTTCCTTAGTTCTATTCTTTGCTATCTTCAAGTTAACTGATTTCTATATTCAGCATTTTACAATCTGATGTTTACATTTCAGATATATGCTATGCTCTTAATTTTCTTAGCTTGGTGCAAAAGTAATTGGGGCTTTTGCCATTATTTATTATCATTTTAATGGCAAAAGCCGCAATTACTGTTGCACCAACCTAACAGAATCTCAGTTTGGTTCTTGTTTATGGTTTTCATTTGGTTTCTGAGACTTCCTATCTGCAAACTCACCATGTCCATCCTTTCCTGTAAATCCTCCAATATTCCTAACAGTTATTTCAAAGTCCTTGTCTACTTTAATCCTAACATTTGGGTCACCTTGTAGTCCCCTTCTACTGACTGTTTTTTCTCCTAATCAGTGGACAAAACATTTTCCTTAAAAGAGACAGAAAATAAATATCATAGGCTCTGTGGGTCATATGGTCTCTGTTGAAACTGTCCAACCTTCTCATTACAAAAGTAGCCATAGGCAAAATGGAAACAAATGGGCATGACTATATTCCAATGAAATAAGAATATTTACAGAAACAGGGAGCTGTCTCACAAACTGTGGCTTGCCAAACCCTGTTCTAGATTGTCAGTCAATTTTTTTTTTCTATTTCACACATCTAGTATTTATTTACTTGTTATTTTTATGAGACAAGGTCTTGCTCTATGACCCAGGATGGATGGAGTACAGTGGTGAAATCACAGCTCCCTTTAACCTCCTGGGCTCAAACAATCCTCCTGCCTCAGCTCCCCGAGTAACTGGTACCAAAGGCATGCACCATTGTGCCTGTCAAATTTTTGTGGGTTTATTTTTTATTTTTTATTTTATAGAGAAGGGGTTTTGCCGTGGTGCCCAGGCTGGTCTTGAAGTCTTAGGCTCAAGTGCTCCACTCACCTTGACCTCCCAAAGGGCTGGGATTACAGGTGTGAGCCACCACACCAGCCATGGTATTTATTTTTTATTGTGCTACTGGACATTTCAACTGTGTGGATTTCAGTACATAGAACGAACTGTAAGGGGTCTGAATTATACTGTCTTTCCTTAAATGGTGGTTGAGTTTTGTTCTGGGAGCACTCAGCTAACTCACATATGCTCTTGACCCTGTCAAGCTCATTTTTATGCGTTGTTGGGAAGGTCTACTTAGGATTTGTCTATCGTCACGGGGCATGCCCCTTACTATATGGAAGGGATTGGTTGACATTTTCTGATAAGAGCCAGATAGTAGAAATTTTAGGCTTTGCGGGCAAAATACAGTTTCAGCCACATATTATTATGCTGTAATCATTTAAAACCCATTTTATTTGATCACAGACTGTACAAAGACAGCCCATAGGCAGATGTTGTCTGCAGTGCATAATTTGCTGAACCTTGCCCTAAGATACACATTTTACTCCTAAAGTCTGATCTTTCTGGAGTCTCAACTGAACGCCTACAACCTATACTACCTCTACCCTGGCCTCTGTGTCACAGTTAACCCTCCCTGTGAGGACTCACAGAGCCTGGCCCTGTGCATAAGTGGCTTATTCCTCAGCCAAGAATCAGGGCATGGAGACTTCTCCCTCCTACACAGATGTGCCCTTTCTAGCAACTGGTTCCACAAATTCCAGCTATCTCATCATCGCCAATTTCTAAATTCTTTACCTCAGTACACCTATGTTCGAGACATTCCTCCCAGAAATAAAACTGGGTCAACGGCGGCTTTATCTCACATGTCTCCAATTCCCTGAAGGATCACAACTCTGTGTTGCTTGGTACCCATTGCCTGCAAAATGATGCCTCCTATATTGTAGCTAGTATTAAAGTTGTTTATGGTACAAGTTATTCTGCCATGGCCAAAAGCAGAAGATCCTCTGAAATACTCTGAAAGCTAGTCCTAGGGCAGCTTTCTAGAACAAAGGTTATCTTTTAGGCAAATTATGTTGTTGGTGCATACTGATGCTTTCACTGTATTTTTTTTTTTTTTTTTTTGAGGCAGAATCTCGCTCTGTCGCCCGGACTGGAGTGCAGTGGCCGGATCTCAGCTCACTGCAAGCTCCGCCTCCCGGATTTATGCCATTCTCCTGCCTCAGCCTCCCGAGTAGCTGGGACTACAGGGGCCCGCCACCTCGAGTCGAGTTAGAAACCACGACCAAGTAAACCGCAAAACAAACTAGGGAATAACAGATTGTGGGTGAGTGTAAGGAAGGTGATAAGCATTGTAATGAAAGTGATGAATGAAGAATAAGAGTAGCATTAATTAAGCTTTTAAAAGGTCATTCTGGCCCTAAGGAGTGAATAGAAGGTTGAGTGATCATAATTTATTCTCCAAACCAGGACTTTCTTGGGAAAGAAGCAAGTGCTATTAATAATAGTAGCAGGACAACAGTTGTAATTACTATTGTTCCAGGAAACGCAAGGTATACATTTGCGCTAAAAGGGACAAAGACTAGAAAACAGGTCAGAGAGTTGCAATGCTATTGGAATAATCTAGACGAGACATTGTGACGACTTCGAGTAGGTGTGCAAAAGTGAATTTTGAGACGAATTCACAGACTTGAGAGATATTAGGAATCACAAATCGAAAGGAGAAAGTAGAGGTGAAAAAGATGTAGGAGTGAAGAGCAACAGCTGAGTTTCTGGTCCCCACAAGTAAATTAGGAGCTGTTGTAAAAAGACACAATAAGGGAGGGAGAGCAGATTAATGGGCACGTGTGTGTATGTGTGTGTGTGTGTGTAGGATACAGATGTTGAGAGTGAATTTGGGTATATGAAGTTTAAGATGTCTAAGTGATATTTAAGTCAAAATAAATAGTAAATTTTTATGTATAAGGACCTAGAATTCAGGTAGTATTTTAAAACTGGACAAATATATATATATACACACACACATATATATATATAAATTACCCAGGTTATGTATATGTACGCACACGCACACACATATCTGGGCAAATTAGTGTTGGGGTCAGTTGTGACCCCAACAACAAGTTGTGATCAAATTGTAGTTGCTTTCAAACCTATTCAAAAAACCAAGAATTAGCAGATACATAAAATACAGTATGTATGTAATACCTATATATCCTTTAAATGATCTGCCACAGTTCCTGCAGCTAGGAGGCTAGGAAGAGTAATAATATCCTTTTCTGAGCTTTTCTAATACCTTATTTCATGACTAACAAATGGCATTTTCTCTTTCCTTGCATTATAATTACATATACCTACCTTTTTGCACCACCTACCAGAATGCACAGCCCTGGACAGCAAGACATTACTATTTTCCTAGTGGTGTGTATAGTATATGCTCAATAAAAGCTTTTAGACTAACGTAATTCCTCTGTGATACCTAAGAACAGATACTAGTCAGAACGGAAGCTTCGGGGTAACAGCTGAGAAGCTCCACTTGTGAAGAAGTTGTAACGTGTTAAGCCAGATGGGACCCTCCTTTCTCAGGCTCTGAGTAAAGACAGGCTTGTGAAGGGCTATGCTGTTTTTTAAAGTTCATTTCTCTTAATGGCAAATGTAGCCTGAGGACAACTTGACAACTTGCCACTCTGGGGAAAACTGCATGCACTAAGGATTTTCCAAATTCCAAGCTGAGTCCTGCTTACTAGCTCATGAACTCTTCCCTTACCCAGCAACCACAGTCTTGTCAGCACTGATTTTGTCACCCTTGGTCAATGTGGTGTCTGTACAGTTTGGTTCCAATTTCTCCATCTGCACCACCTGAAGGGTGGGGAAGGGGTATGGCTAAACCTCAATTCTTCAGTTGGAGGCCAGTTTTGGGAAACATTCTGGGCAGGATGCTCTTGGCTATTTAGAAAATTATTCTTCCTAAAGCTGTGTTCCCAAATCACTTCATGCCAAGGGAGATGGCTCTGCATTAGAAGATTTAGGAGCAAATAAGCAAACCCAGGTTAATGAAAACCACTTAAACGTTAACTCAGCTATCTTGAAAAGAGTTCAATGTTTAATTCAGACATCTATAAAAACATCCCTTTGGCATAAAGATGTCAAGACACATATGCAATCAAGATTAAGAATACGTAACCCCTGAAAGTAACACCACAAAATTGCCAAAAATATTTAAATCTCTAAGTTGTTATCAGAATACTCTGTAGGTGCATAGATCTGTGTATGTGTGGGTGCATCTGAGGCAGACAAGCTTTCCAAAATCATGCCTCCATGTTCTCTATCCAGGAAATCATCTATATGGTTAAAAGCAACCTGCAAATGAGAAGCCACACTGAGGCAAGTATAAATGAGTAGAATGTGGCAGCAAATACATCAGTCTCCTCACACGTGAGCAAGACATTATGCCATCAAAACCCTGTGCTCTGATCACTCGGTCAACCCAGCTCAAGTTTTTTAACTTTTGGGAAATGCACCATGAGCACACGATCAAGCTGCAGTTGCTTTCAAACCTCTTCAATAATCCAAGCACCCACATCCTACAACAGCAGTGACATACTGTACAAGAGACAAAAAAGAGGGGGAGGGACAAAAGACTGATGACAAAAGGATGATGATGAGAATATCCGCTGATCAGAAAACCTTACTTCACAGAATTATTAGGCTATGGTGTTTCTCATTATGGTGAATGTACTATCCAATTTTGATTTCCCTGAAAGCAGAGCTGGCGTAAAACCCAAGTGCAAACTGTACATTTTAGAGTGATGCAAGGGAACATCAATGGGGAATGGAAATTGAGACATGGATAGGAGGAGAACAATTAATTTTTGTTAACAAGCAAGTGCCCACTATGGGCAACTGGGGCTTAATCCCATTGTGGAGCTCTGGGAGATGGCAGAACACACTTCAGTGCTGCATCCTCACTCTAGAGCATGAGGAAGCTGAGGCACGTTCCACTAAGTCCCCATTTATCCTAAGTTGAGTGCTTTCTCCAGGGTTGTTAAATCCCTGAGGCTTCTTGCTTACTTAGTCCGTGAAAGGAATGTGTCCCATAGCCCGAAAAACAGCCCTTACGAAGAGGTTCAGTGTAAAAGCACTCGATCATGTCTTCGGCAAGGACACAGATGAAGCTGGAAGCCATCATCCTCAGTGAACTAACGCAGGAACAGAAAACTGAACGCCGCATGTTCTCACTGGCAAGTGGGAGCTGAACAATGAACACACAGAAACATGGAGGGGAACAACACACACTGTGCCTCCTGAGGAGAAGGGTGGAAGAGACAGCATTAGGCAAAACAGCTAATGCCTGCTGGGCTTAATACCTAGGTGGTGGGTTGACAGGTGCAGCAAACCACCACGGCACATATTTACATATGACACAAACCTGGACATCCTGCCCATGTACCCCAGAACTTAATAATAATAATTTAAAAATAAATAAATTGAAGGATTAAAAAAATAGGTTCATAGGTGTTTTTCATAGACAGCCTTTGACATAAAGGAGTGGGTGATAAAATAAAATGTCAGGGATCTGATACCACCTGCTACAGACATCTCCCAGAATCTTTAGAAACATTCAGTCACTCATTCATTCATGAGTTTTACTTAGCACTTAGGTGACACATAGAAATGCTTCTTGTTTTAATAATTTTTACATTTCTACATTCTCATTACCTTACTTGACACAGTTTGTGAGCAGAAATCAACAGAACTAGCAGGCAATAAAAAAGTTTCAGGCCGGGCATGATGGCTCACACCTGTAATCCCAGCACATTGGGAGGCCGAGGCGTGTGGATCACCTGAGGTTTGGAGTTCGAGATCAGCCTAGCCAATGTGGTGAAACTCCACCTCTGCTAAAAATACAAAAAATTAGCCAGGCGTGGTGGCGGGGACCTGTAATCCCACCTACTTGGGAGGCTGAGACAGGAGAATCTCTTGAATCCGGGGGGCACAGGTTGCAGTGAGCTGAGATTGTACCATTGCACTCCAGCCTGGGAAACAAGAGTGAAATTCTGTCTGAAAAAAAATAAATGAATAAATAGTATCAAAGAGTCAGTGATATTATGGTAGACATTCCAACAATACTTCGTTATAACAGCTGGACTTAAATGGTGAAGCAATGAATGCCAGTAGGGACTGTGAAAAAGGAGGTTCAAAAGGCAGGCAGGGGTGAGTCCTGGGCCAATGGCCACCCTGGGCTACCTTGGATGGTAGTTCTGAATGCTCTGGCCTCTGACTTTCGATATTTTATATGAAGATGGAGGTGGATCATCCCAGAACACAAATCAAATGTCTGCAGTGTTTGAATACACATGAAGAATCAGTCTACTTAGAGTAGGGATACTACATAAACAGTGTGGCATGATTTTGGACCCAACGATCTTGGCTGGCTGATGTTAGATCTATGTATGCTATGTCACATGGCAAACAGGATTTTGCCAATGGAATTATACTTATGGATCTTAAAATAGGGAGATTACCCTGGATGATCTGGGTAGACCCAACGTAATCACATGAACCCTTAAAAGCAGGACAGAAACCAGCCCGACAGATACAACAGAAGAAGAGTCATGAGAAAGTCAAAACATGAAAATGATTCATTGAACCATGGCTGGCTTTAAAGATGAAGGAAGGAGCCATGAAATATAAAAAAGTATATATGGCACCCTCTAGACATGAGGAATGATTCTCAGCTCATAGCCAGTAAGAAAACAGGGACCTCAGTTCTATAACTACAGGGAACTGGATTCTGCCCTCAATCAGAATGAGTCAAAAAAAAAAAAAAAAAAAAAAAAAATTCTCTCCTAGAGCCTCCAAAAGAAACACAGCCTTGGCGACATTTCAGTTTTACTTCAGTGAAATTCATGTTGAAATTCTGACCTAAAGAACTGCAGAATAGTAAATTTTGGTTCTATAAACCACTACATATATATATATATTTTTTTGGTGGTAATTTGTTAGGACAGCAATAAAAAACTAATACAGATTTCAACATGAGTACCAACTCTGAACTAGTTGTTTCGGCAGCCTGGAAGAACTCTGCTTAAATTAAGCTTTCAAGATCACCTTCCGGGTTTGGTTTAAGGATCACCTGATCAGTCCTCGGGGCCCATGTCACAAGCATGGAAACCTGGGGTTGGCATATGAGCTCCCCCTCAGATATGCCCGCTATAGATTCTGTGTGTGTCCCTTCAGTTTATCTCATTATTTACTTACAGTAGATGCTCTGTGTGCATAATCTGTTAATGTGTGTTAGAAATCTAAAGAGGCACTTCCATGTGTCTTTGGAATGAAAAATTCCACAGTTTGGTATACAAACTACCACATGAGTAATCTGTTTTTAGAAAATAAATGGTCTGGGTTCAAAGCAAGTAAATGGCTAGAAACAGAAGGATTCTGCCACTCACTGGGTGAGAAGATAGAGTTGACATCAAATGCTCCTCTTGTTGAACCAAACCTTTGTGTTTTCTTTACTTTTCTCCTTGGAAAACTCTAGTATACAAAGAAGAAATGATTTCAACCACCAATCCACTCAGTGACTGCAGTCCTGACTGTGAAGGGACCTTAAATCAGAACACATAGATTTCTAAAACTGCTGCTATAGTTGTGGAAAAATTTCTACACTTTTAACAAAAACACCTCCCGCTTTATGAGTCAGGGTCAAGAAGGTAGATGTTAAAGAATTTAACTGGTAGCACCTAAAACTTTGCACATAAAATACTCAGCACATTTGGTAGCTATCTAAATATCTAACTAACCAGGGGAGGCATTTTCCAGCTGTCATAGTTGGATTCTGCAAAAGTTAGGCCTCAGTGCTAGGTCTAACCCCAAAGTCCAAAGTAATAAAACACCACACCCTTTTCATATCTTAGCCTCACAATGGGACTGATCATTTGAGTTCCTTTCTTCAAAGCAAATGTGTTTTTTTTTTTTTTTTTTT
>NW_016807466.1:1188126-1196628 GCF_001698545.2 Rhinopithecus bieti | reverse complement strand
TTTTGAGACGGAGTCTCGCTCTGTCGCCCAGGCTGGAGTGCAGTGGCCGGATCTCAGCTCACTGCAAGCTCCACCTCCCGGGTTCACACCATTCTCCTGCCTCAGCCTCCTGAGAAGCTGGGACTACAGGTGTCCACCACCACGCCCGGCTAATTTTTTTTGTATTTTTAGTAGAAACAGGGTTTCACTGTGTTTGCCAGGGTGGTCTCGGCCTCCCAAAGTGCTGGGATTACAGGCGTGAGCCACTGTGCCCGGCAGCACATGCATTCTTACCTTGACCTAAGGCAATCTCAGTAGACATCTACATAGCCTACCATGTTTGTCAAAACAAGTGAATATAGACATGGGTTCAATTCCCAGCTCCATAATTAGCTATGGTTGTAACTCCTTTTTTTTTTTTTTTTTTTTTAAGAGGGAGTCTCACTCTGTCGCCCAGGTTGGAGTGCAGTGGCCGGATCTCAGCTCACTGCAAGCTCCGCCTCGCGGGTTCACACCATTCTCCTGCCTCAGCCTCCCAAGTAGCTGGGACTACAGGCACCCACCACCACGTCCAGCTAGTTTTTTGTATTTTTAGTAGAGATGGGGTTTCACTGTGTTGGCCAGGATGGTCTCCATCTCCTGACCTCGTGATCCACCCGCCTTGGCCTCCCAAAGTGCTGGGATTACAGGCGTGGTTGTAACTCTTAACCCCGCTTTTTCTCTAAGTGTGAATTAAAGAGACTCTGTGGACTAATATGTGAAATGCTTAGTGTGTGTTTGTGCCCAATGACTATAGGCTTTAAGGTTCTCATGCGAATACTATCAAACACACTAAAGTGACTTAGATGTTTGCAAAACTTTTTTTCCCCCTTGGAGTGAATTAAACCATTTCGATTGGTCAATAATAGTTTTTTGTTATTTGTTATTCTCTGGGTATAGGGTTTTACACAGGTGACTGTGGGGAAAAAAACACAAGGGTCAGGGCCTTACACAGAAAGACGTGTGCTCCAGGATCTCATTTACAAGTAGCGTCTAAAAAAATTAAACTCATAAAAGCAAGAGTAGAATGGTGACTACCACAGGCTGGGAGGCTGGAGGATTTGGGAGATAATGGTCAAATAATACAAACGTTCAATTTGACAGGAGGAATTACTTCATCAGATCTACTGTGCAACATGGCGACTACAGGTAATCACAGGGTATTATATTCCCCAAAACTGCTAAAAGAGCAAATTTTAAATATTCTTACCCTAAAAAAAAAAAAAAAAAAAAAAAAAAAAAAAAGTACGGGAGGCCATGAAATCCTAATTAGTTCAATTTAGCCATTTCACAATGTACACGTATTAAAGCATCATGCTGTATACAATAAGGATACACCATTTTTATTTGTCAATTTTAGAAAAATGGTTTAAAAAAGGGTCAGCGCCTCAGATAGATGGCATCTTTGCGGCAGAAGAAGGTTCAGGAAACCCATGCAAAATCATGAAGCATGTGGACAGAGGAACTAGGCAGGGTGGGTGGAGATGATGCTGAACATGAGTAAGGAGGCAGAGTGTATCAGGGGAAGGTGGCATTCCAGGTGAGACCTGCACGTGAAGAAAGCAGATTACCTGGCTCCATCAGATCATCTCTAAAAGGACCACACAAGCACCTTCTACCTCTGCTAGAAGAAAGCTGGATAGAAGCAAAATTTCTAAGTAACCTAGGGGCATTAAACCATGAAATATTAGAATGCATTCTTCCAAACACCAGTTGCTTGCTTATTTAGGTAAGGTTACAAATGAGTCTCCATACACAATTGGTCTCACAGGAGGCTGTAAACTCCAGAGATGAAACTAAGAAACACGCTGTGACTCACATACTCATCTGTTCCCTTCTCCATCCATATCGACCTAGAAGATTGCTGCGTCCATCTGATTTGTTGTATGTGGTGGTGACACAGAGGGAGCCAAGGATGCCATCTCTGTCCCCAAAGGGAGTCCAGTATTTCTTAAGCAAACAAGAAAATGCACATACACAGGGACTATGATACCATAGCTGGTTTAAAATGGCATTTCAAGAGGGCAATAGGATTCAGAATATGTAATTAAATAAGTGGTACTAATACACATCAGGATGAACTATCAAGTTTTGGGGGCTTTTGTTTGGTTGGTTGGTTGGTTGCTCATTTGCTTTTGATTTTAGTAGCAATGTATTTAATCCTCACGAGGCCTTGATGTGTGTTTGCTGGGGCTGCTGTAACAAAGTACTGTGGATCAGGGAAACGAAACAAGCCCACAGAGCTGGAGGCCAGAAGTCTGAGACTCAGGTATCAGGAAGGTTGATTTCTTCTCAGACCATCCTCCTTTGGCTTGTAGGTGGTCATCTCCCTTCGTGTCATGTAGTTTTTCTCATGCGTGTCTGTGTCCTAATCTCCTCTTCTGTTAAGAACACCACCTGGCCAGATGTGGTGGCTCACACCTGTAATCCCAACACTTTGGGAAGCGGAGGCAGGTGGATCACCTGAGGTCAGGAGTTCAAGACCAGCCTGGGCAACATGGTGAAACCCCATCTCTACTAAAAACACAAAAATTAGCTGGGTATGGTGGCGGGTGCTTGTAGTCCCAGCTACTCAGGAGGCTGAGGCAGAGAATCACTAGGAGGCGGAGGTTGCAGTGAGTGGAGATCATGTCACTGCACTCCAGCCTAGGCAACATAGCGAGACTCCATCTCGAGGAAAAAAAAAAAGAAAAGAAAAGAACACCAGTTATGTTGGATTAGGTTCCACCCTTATGGATTCATTTTATCTTACTTATCTTTTTAAAGACCTTAGTTTCAAATATAGTCACATTCTGAGTTACTGGAGGCTAGAACTTCAATGCATGACTTTTGTGAGGACACAACTCAGCCCATAGAACATGATAATTTAGTATAGCTGTTCCTCCATATCCATGGGCCTTGGTGTCAAGACTTCCTGTGAATACCAAAGTCCATGGATGCTGATATAAAAGGAGGTCTCTGATATAAAATGGAGTGATATTTGCATATAACCTATGCACATCCACCCACATGCTTTAAAACATCTCTAGATTAGCTGAATACCCAATGCAATGTGAATGCTATGTAAACAGTTACTATCCAGAATGTTTAGGGAATGATGACAAGAAGAAAAACCTGCACATGTTCAGTACAGATACAGTTGTGTATTTGGGGTTTTTTCTTCCCCTAAATAGTTTTGACCCACAGTTGGTTGAATCTGCAAATATGGAACCTACAGCTATGAAGGGCCAATTGTATTCCTAGGGTGAGGCTGACACATCAAAACATTTTACCAGCTAAATCTGAAAAACACTATTCTCAACTCTCATTCCCACTTGAGAAATGGATTAAAAATAGATAGTCCCCCGGTTCATCTCCAGATAGCTGATCCAGTAGGTCTGGTGGAACTGAGGAAATGGCACTTATTATAAACATTCTCAGTGGCCGTTGAAGGGTACTCTGAGAAGAAATAACTTGGCAGAGACACATGTGATGATCCCCTAACATCACAAGCTCCTCTGACACTGCTATCTGTTTGATACTGATACAGATCCTTTATCTGTGGGCACCTGGGTGGTCCCCTGTGGTTGGCGGGAATATCTTACTCCTACAGGGAGGGACAGGGTTCCAAAGACCCTGGAGCACAGACCTCTCTTCCGGTGCCTCCCTGCTCTTGAAGACTGAGAATTGAGCCAAAAAGATGTACAAATTCAGGTAAGCATCTAGCCCTGCATGTGCCTGAAACCAATAGCTCCTTTCTCTTAGCTGCCAATACATAAAGTCAGTGCTCATCTACAGAGGCATCAGGGACGCATAGCAGGGTATGATGAAGAATTGGCTTTCAGCAAACCTTTAACCAAACTCTTGGCTCTGCAGTTCTCCAAGTTTAGCACATTTCCCTAGTGTATCAGGAGGGATTCTTTGATCACAGGAAAAAAAGGAATAAGTCTGACTAACTTCAGCAAAAAAAAAAAAAAAAAAAGCGATCATTTGAAAGAGATGAGGTAGCTTAAGGGATGGATGGATGGATAACCAGACTTAAACATAAAGGCAAGAATCAGGGTGAATCTGAGGTCTAGCCCTGGGAGCTGTCTCTTCACTCAATTTCACCAGGATATCACTACCGAAATGAATCAACTCCACGTTTTCAATCATGCTTGTTTTCTTCACCATATTTAGCATTACTCTACTCAATATTCACACTCTCAGGAGGAAGAATTTCAACAGTCCTGCCTTGGCCGTATCTACATCTGATGGCTAGGGGCGGGTGTCTTGGTTTATCTCCGCTCCAAGACTGCACATGTGAAAGACGAAATGTAACCCGAATAGAATAACGAAGTACTAGTTATCATAGGCAGAAATGTTCGTTGGCTGCACACAACAAGGAAGCATGTGCTTGCTATACCCACGATTCATCCACATACAAGCACAGGCTAAATAAAGTTTATCTATGTCCATGAAGGAGGAAAGAAGGCTTTGCTGTCTCATTGCCATTTTTCTTAGGACCATCTCGGGTTTGTGTGCATCACCAGGAAGGAAGAGTTTTCTGCTCGTTACTTAACCCGCTGAAACTTGCCTCTTCCTACTCCCAACTAGAGGAAACTAGAGACGCCCTATTTATTTGCTTCCTGCCCTATTTCCGTTGCCTATCAAGTATTTTTTTTTTCTCCTGGAATGGTATTTAGACCTCAGAGGAACAGAGCAGGAAGGCAAGTCCTTGCTGAGGCATCAGTCAGAAATGAAGAGTAGCTATGACAAATTAAAATGTCAGCATTAGCGATTTGCTTGGAGCTGTTTGATACAGATTTAATGATAAAGCAAGAAATGGGGATAGATTTGCCCTGGAAAAGGGCATGATGACTGGGGATAATAGGCTAAATTAAAGCAAGGGAAAGGGAGAATTAATATTAAGCCAAATATCCTAAATGTGTTAACTTTTGAGTCTTCTCCAAATAAAGTGTTTAAATGCCTGGAGAGACTCAAACAAAGAATTAATTAACATATATGTGAATTACAAGATTCAGCATCAAAAATGAAGGAAAGTGGATACCTGTACACTTCTTTATTTAATCATATTTCACAATGAAGTTGGAGAAATTAAAATCTGTGACTAGTTGGCTGATTTCTTGATCACAATCAATCAAGAAGTTGATTTCCTTGTGTTCATCAATTAATGTTCTTGCAAAGACTGGAGAACATATAAGCTCTGTATGGAACAGGTCTTGTGAAGACAACATTTTAAAAACATGTTAAATGTATTTATGAATTTCTTATTTTAGTAGAGAAGCTGCCCCTGGGGATTATTTGCCTGCGTTCCTGTAGCTTCTAGAAGCAGAGAACTAATTACTTTGGGGCAAACTCCCTTTGCTTGGAGAAAATCACAAAGGTGGGACCATTCGTTACGTAAGATTAAAGCAAGCAAACTTCTGCCAGTTTTTTCCTTGTATGCGCGCACACACACACACACACACGAGAACATACATGAAATCTCATCAACCATGAAGATCTCAGGCCTGCCCCTGAGAGTCCTCTCTGCAAGTCACCACCTACCTGGGATCTCTGCTAATCCCTGAGCGGATCACTGAAGTCTGGCTTTAGCTGATCATTTGGAAATCTAATGCAAAGAATGGTATTCATGCTTACAGAGGGATTCTATTGAGAACAGCACAATCCAGAGAAGGAAGTTACTAGGCTTTTCTTAAGACAGGGAAGAATTGTGGAACAGCTGAACAACAGTTTGCATAGGACAAGCACCAGGATGTATACATGGAAATGTCACCCTCCTTGGGGAGTCCCAGAAATTACTTGCTGGGGGATTCAATAAAAAAGGATAAATTTGTTCTTCCATTATAGACAGATGGGGTTCTGAGTCATTAGGATTGGAACATAAAAATAAGCATAATTTTATTTTGCGTTTCCAGCCCTAGTTGTAGCTATTCTATTCTTTAAAAGTCATTTCATTTGGGAATGGGAGAAGGTACTTAACTGGAAGCCCTTCAAGCAAGGAATCACTTTTAAAGTGATACAGAAGTAACTTCAATCTTTTGTTTTATGTAAAATATATGAACGTTCATGCGTTTGTTGATCTTTGATGTGAGTCTAAGGCCTTTTCTTTGAGTGATTTCTTTGTCGATAAAAATCCCTCATTATCCTTCCCACATACACCTCACTAACATTTCAGTCACCAGCAGGGGTTGGTTAACTATGACCCACTGCCTGTTCTTGTAAATAAAGTTTTATTGAGACATAGCCTCAATCATTCATTTTATCTATGGCTACTTTTGTGCTACTATGGCAGTGTTGAGTGGTGGCAATGGAGACCCTATGATCTTCAGATACTAAAATGGTCACAATCTGGCCTTTTTCAGAAAAAGTTTGCTAACTCCTGGTCTATGGCATCAATTCTGGGTTTGATTAAAGTGGAATGAGAATGTCAAGACACACTGAAAAGAATCTGACTGCAGGATCTTTCCAGATTTCTGAGGGGTTTTTTTCCACGAATATTTTACACTCCTCTCACCCACAACTAATCAAAATAATTTTTGAATCCTGTTTTCATACAATGTTTCCAAAGCATTTAGTTTTCATAGAAACAGCTCTTTTCTTACTGCACTCATTTTTCATCAGTTTACATAATATTCCACTAAATAATGTAATTACAATAAAAAGTGCAGCTGGCAGAAGCAGCCCTGGGAATAAATACAACTGACTCTTGGCAAGCAGACACCGCAACGGGTGAAGAGAAAGGTAAACTTGTACCAAACACTCACTGCATAGGATGCTGTGCACATCTGCCAATGTTTTATAAAGAGATGGGACAGTATGTATTAATCTGGTACGTTTGATCAGTGAAGGTCAATTAGGTAAGCTTCTTCTATTCATACGCTTTTCCACAGCATCTCGTTTCTCATATTCATCAGTTTCACGTTGGACATTTTTTGCCAATGGTTGTCAATGATTATTTGACAAATGTGTGTCTTTTCCACTAGCCTGTGAGGTACAAGAGAATAAGAACGGTGCAAGTTTTAGTACATTATTATACCTCTACTGCCTAGCACAGTGACTGGCATATGGTTATGCTCAAAAACTATTTCTTGAATAAATAACTGAATGGAAGCAGGCATTTCTGCAATGAACCATCCTAAAATTAAAGTCAGGAAGAACTCATGGACCTGTGAGGTCTCACCAAGGAATGGGGAGAAGGGGGGCTTACATTTTCTTCCGTGCTATCATAAGAGCCACTAAGGAATGAAAAGTTGGGCTTTAAAAAGCGGGGAGGGGTGAGACACAGCGGGGGAAGGTATCTCTGATTCAGATAGCTCCATTCCAAGGCAGTCTGGAAGTTTCATTATCTGATGTCCAGATGAAGGCGATGGGTTTAAGCCAAGATGATCATTAGCAATTTGCATTATGCAATCCACATCACTCTTATATCTAGCAGAAATGAGAAACTCGCTTCTAACTGGCAAATTAAATATTGATAATGCAGATCTGCTCTACAACCTCCTTCACAAGGCGGGTACCATGATTTGAGTATTTCTAAAAAAACGCAGTCATTTGCATTCCAGTATCACAATCTCTGTCAAAACTGTGGGCAATCTGTAACATTATGAAGTTAACATTTATCTTTAAAGCAACCCATTTTTAACTTAAATAAATGAAACAATAAATGGAACATAAAATACGACGTGTGCCAAGAAAACTTTGTATTGCCACTGTAAATGGAAAACCAGTATCAACAGTCACACATAAAAGTTAGTGAAAAAAATCCATTAATACCCAACAATAATTAAGAACCTTTTCTATTCCAGACACTTTTCTAACAACCTCACATGCATTAATTATTTTAATCTTTTTTGCATGCAAATATACAGACACAAAGACACATGCGCATGCACACACACACACACAAACTTAGGAAATTCGTGCAATGATTATCTCCACTACACAGGTGAGGAATTCGAGGTAGAGAGGGTTTAAGTAACATGTACAAGGCTACAAAGTGCTAAATTGCAAAGTCTAGACTTTATCTCAGTAGGCCTAGCTCCAGGCCCCTGATTCTTAACTACTATATTTTGCAAACAATGTCTTTAAAGTGCAAAGAGATGCTCTAGGGCTGTAGGCTCTAAGCCCGAGGCACACTCCTTTCCCTAAAAAAGAAAGCTTAGAAAGTGTTAGAGCACCGTTAAAGATACTTTAAACTGCGAGTTTCTCATTGAGGCCGGGCGCGGTGGCTCAAGCCTGTAATCCCAGCACTTTGGGAGGCCGAGACGGGCGGATCACAAGGTCAGGAGATCGAGACCATCCTGGCTAATACGGTGAAACCCCGTCTCTACTAAAGAATACAAAAAACTAGCCGGGCGACGAGGCGGGCGCCTGTAGTCCCAGCTACTTGGGAGGCTGAGGCAGGAGAATGGCGTAAACCTGGGAGGCGGAGCTTGCAGTGAGCTGAGATCGGGCCACCGCACTCCAGCCTGGGTGACAGAGCCAGACTCCGTCTCAAAA
>NW_016807466.1:1154074-1187903 GCF_001698545.2 Rhinopithecus bieti | reverse complement strand
TGACATAAAACGACTGAGAGAGAATGGAAAGGGGAGTAACTTTCTCTCTAAGTGACTCCCCCTTTCTTAATGACTTGGTGTTCCCCTGAAAGCTGTGAATAAGACGTGGGGCAGGTGTCTTATATTTTGGGAAATACAGAGCCAGCAGTTGGTGGTAGCACATGTATTTTCCAGGATCCTTTGTTCAACTCTGATAGCCATGTTTTGAAAGCATAGCAGATATCTACATCTATATCTTCGGTGCTTTTTGATTGTGGGGTTTTTTTGTTTGTTTTTGTTTCTGTTTTTTTCCGACAGTCTCCCTCTGTTGCCCAGACTGGAGTGCAGTGGCACGATCTCTGCTCACTGCAACCTCCACCTCCTGGGGTCAAGCAATTCTCCTGCCTCAGCCTCTGGAGTAGCTGGGACTATAGATGCCCGCCACCATGCCTGGCTAATTTTTGTATTTTTAGTAGAGACAGGGTTTCACCATGTTGGTCAGGCTAGTCTCGAACTCCTGACCTCAAGTGATCCGCCCACCTTAGCCTCCCAAAGTGCTGGGATGACAGGCGTGACCCGCCGCGCCTGGCATCTTTGATGTTACTTACTCAACCAGCAATGGCTCCTTTTCCCCAATAATGAAGTCTTCCCTCAAGAGTTGGCCCTGGGCAACTGTGTTTCTTCATACCATTTCCCTGGACAGCTCCCATTGGCCCAGAGTGAACAACTGATCCAGACTAACCCAATCAGGCTCCTTTTCAGGAATGTGTAACTAGGATGCACTGACGGTCCATCCCTATACCAGTGGAAAGTGATGCAGCATACATCTTAGGGGCCAGAAGATGTCATGTGTGCATAAAGGTAGAGGGAGTCTTTATCAAAAGAAAAATCCAGAGAGGACCCACAAAGAGAAACAAAGACAGGAGATGAGCTAGAGATATGGAGTTCAGACAGCTTTCCCATCCTAAGCTCTGATTCCTGGGAGGCCTGGGTGCATGCCTTTTCTGCTTAAGAATCTGTCTCTATTGTTTGCATTCCAAACAACCTTAACTGCGAGGGAGTTATCTCCTAAATATTTTGCCATGCCATCAACTACAGAGCCTGCCCTTTGTGTTATCTTTCCTTGTGGGGAGTTGGGTGGCAGTAGATATGTGCCATCTGTATGCTCTTGGCTGGTATTTCTAGGACGAAGGGAAGTGAAATAATTCTTGGGAATAATACTGTATTAACAGTAGCTCACCTTGTTGACTATGAGGTCTGCATTTTTTTTTCAGTGCTTTAACTACGTTGTTTTATCCAGTCACCAATCCTATGAGAAAGCTATTCTCATTTTATGCATACAGTCAAGCTCTGAGACACTAAGGAGCATTTAGAAATTGGATCTGAACCTAAGTCCATAACCAGTGCTTCACCAGCCCTACCCACCCTTCCCAGTATGCTGACTACAGTGTCACGTTGCCATACTGCAGACGAGTATTTGAATCCACAGAACAGAATCTGGCATTCATGCATTCACCTACTTAGTAGTTTTCTAACTAAGCTCATTAATTAGCCCCCAAACCAATATCTAATACTCAAGCACAAAGATCCCTTTGTAATCAAATATTTTTTGAGTGCTCAGAAAAGTGGGCACTGGAATCTCCCACCCTATGACCATACAATCTCCCTCAACTGGTACATTGTTCAGTGAAACAAAGGCTCCTGGGATCATATTATTTCTGTCTTAGTTGTTTATTTGTCCATCTGTTGGTTCAGATGCTGGAGAGGTAAATGTTGATAACTGGATATGGTCACTGCACAACTATCACCATGACCTGTAGTGATGCTGGAACAAGCTGGTAAACATAGCCCACAGAATCAGGAGTGATTCATGCACAGATCCCTTAGTGAGCTCCCGTGACCATCTCCCCAGAAGAATCCAGACAATAATGTGAATTGCAAGCTCAGAAGAAGTCTAGATTGACAAACCTTGGGATGGAGGAATGAACAAGTCTCCTGTTGTGTAGTTTGCATAACAATTGAGCAATGTGAGTAATCTCAATAATTCTCTGAGAAGAGTGAGCATCCTGTTAGGAGTAACTGGCTGAGGCCCTTCTCTTGGGAAGGGTAGGGGCCAGAAAGCTCATGGACAGCATATCTGGGCTGAGCTGGTAACTAAGGCACGATGCCTCATGCCTGCTGTCCACACCTAATGCTGAGGGGATATGAGCAAAGACTATATCCAGTACAGTCCAAATTACACAAGGCAAAATACAAAGACAGTGCCAAGATGAGTAGAAAAGTTATGATATAGGTTAGGATGGGTGATGTGACCTGCGAGATTCAAGGCTGGCAGGGAAAGCATCTGTGTCAAATTCCACAAACCAGAATTCACACAGTTGCTGAACCCATATATGTAGGATGAAAGAGAGTAATGAAAACTAATGACAGGAAACCAGCACCCTGACAAACAGAGTGGACCCCTGTGGATTCCTTCTGTGGCAGACTCCACTTGGTAACTACTCTGGAGTGCATTTTCTCCTTCCTCCAGTTTAAGTAAATCCTGTTTTATGTTCAGGTGACAATGTGCCTGATGCTGGAAATGAATCATAACTGCTGCAGCCAATCGCTGAGACTCCAGGTCACCTTGCCAGTGACTGATGTAGAGATTGGCCAGTGAGATCTAAGAAAAAGGCTGCAGTGACGAATTCTGGGAATTATTTTCCACCAATAAAATGCAAGAGCTGTGAAGGAGACGCTCCTCCTCTCCTCCCTTCTGATGAGAGTGCTGCCCTGTGAGAAAGTGATATGGGGTAGATGGCAGCCATCTTGGAAGAAGAAAGGCCAAGGGAAGTACAGGGATTCCAAACCACTGCCCTGATATCCAAAAGCCTCTGAATCCACACTGAAACTGGGAGGTGGAGAGTTATTTATTTTTGTAAATAACTCTTAGCTTTTCTGTAACTCACAGATAATAGCATCTTAACTGATAATACTGATATGATTTCAAGAGTATGTCCTACAACCAAAAAGGTTTTGTAGTCAGCTGAGTTACAAAAAAGTTGTATATTATATCGAACTCTTTGTATTTCACCTTTGCACATTAAAGGCTATGAGAAGTCCTGCAGTTAAAAAACAAAAACAGTTTCGCTTTTTTTTTTTAACATGGTATTTCCTAAAATTAATCATATAATCGTTTTAAAGACTTCTTAATATCTTCAAGATATTAAGCACTTCACAGAGTCTGTTTTGGAAAAATTAACTTAGGCTTCGTGAGAAAAAGAAAGGAGATCCTAAGACCAGGTATTGGATACGCCAATTCCTACACAGCTTCGATGGGTACAAAACAGAAATGGCAGCTTTATCTTTCTGCATCATCTGCTATTTCCAGGAAGCCAAGGAAAAGGAATAAATTTTACAACTATCCACTTATATCCCTGAATTCTGACAAAAGAATGCACTAAAGAAGGACCCTCAACGTGGTAAGACGGCCACAGTCCTAGTCATCCTGGATAGCAAATCTGGAAATGCATTTTGATTGCTGCACTTAGGACACATTTTAATTGTGGCTTGCAGACAGTTATCCTTCAACGATGTGGTAACTGAATAGATTTCTACTTTTCTTCCACTCTCTAAGAAAGCAACAGGAGATTAAGGAAAATGCATTGCATTGAGATGGACAGGTATTTACATTTCAGTGCTATATTTCTTTCAGAAATCCTTAAAAAATGCCCCCCTCAGGCCTGGCACGGTGGCTCACACCTGTAATCCCAGCACTTTGAGGGGGCCGAGGCAGGCAGATCACGAGGTCAGGAGATCGAGACCATCCTGGCCAACATGGTGAAACCCCATTTCTGCCAAAAATACAAAAAAAAATTAGCTGGGCGTGGTGGCACGTGCCTGTAATCCCAGATACTCTGGAGGCTGAGGCACGAGAATTGCTTAAACCAGGGAGTCAGAGATTGCCGTGAACCGAGATTGCACCACTGCATTCCAGCCTGGTGAAAGAAAGGAACTCTGTCTCAAAAAAAAAAAAAAAAAAAAAAAAAAAAGACACCTTAATAAAGGAAGTTTTCTTTTGAGGTGGCGGAGGGGCTTTTAAAGACACAGACGTGAAAGGAAAAGAGGGAGAGAGGAAAGGAGGAAGAAAAAGAGATGGAAAGACAGAGAACAAAAATGAAGAGGACAGAAGAAAATATCTACAGATGAGATAGCTACCAGTACTTAATCACACTGGGGGTCTCCCAGAGGCAGCTGGACGCCCGAGTCACGTGGGAAGGGAAAACTCCATTGCACTCTCTTTGGCAGCATTTAAATTTTGAACCCTATATATGTGTGCTCTATCCAATCAAATGCACCATCTATCAATTCAAAACTTTAATTCATTTAAAAAGCAAAAACGGTGACCACAAAAGTAACAAGAAACAAAGCACTGGTTCGTGATGTTAGCGATGGGGCTATTGGAGCCTCACTCGGGACTAAACTAAATGAACCCTTATGTTAATATCAAGCCACTCTCTGCATTTATGTAACAGAGAGGGGAAGACTCCATTCTTGAACCTAAACCATGCCCCTGTCGACAACGAACTCATCAATGAGAAATAATCCCTTAAAATGCAAACAAGTCCTTCATTACCTACTGTGTTCTTAACTTGCCAGGCAAGTGCCATTTGCAATAGAGATTTCAAGATTATCTTAATTCTCAGGAATGTATCAGGGACTCCTGGAGATAAAGGCACATATTTCTCTTCATCTAGCTCTGACCTAGTTCTGGCCATCGTCCCCATCCAAACAGCAAGAGAAATCTGAAGTTGTAATACATTATTTAATAGGATGAACCAGTAATTCAGACTGCAGGAAAGAAAGAAAGAAAGAAAGAAAGAAAGAAAGAAAGAAAGAAAGAAAGAAAGAAAAAGGCAGTAAGAGAGTTCAGAAAAGCTTAAAACATCTTGAAGTCTGTTCCATGAAGGAAAGGATCACAACTAATGTTGGCACAGGTACTTGGAGGAAAGTGGGTAGAGAGGGCCATACTGAGATAGTACATAAAACAAATATGCATAAAAGAAACAGAAAACCTTAACTCGCTTTCTTGGTTTCATGCACCTGGATTCTGTTATTTTACCCAAGTACTTGACAAACCTGATGCCAACAGCAACTGTGAGACGGAAGCAACTCTACAAATTATTGCCATCATGAGACTATCATTAGGTAAATGCTCTGAAAAGTTACAGGGCAGGGTATGAAGGTATTAGGCCTGTCTAATATATTATTCTTATTTATTAGACACCTTTGGGCATAGAGGTTTCCCAACGCCAAATCACACTGTTGTGGTTTTAAAAGCAGCATATTTCTCTAATTTTTATAACAATTTGAAAACATGGCTATAAGCACATTGTCCAGTAAAAACTGCCAAGTTCCATTAGCGACATGAAAGAGAGACCAATCATAACTTGAATCTCGTCCACCGAAAACATGAATTCATTTAAAAGAAAACAAATGGGGAGACATCCCATCGTTTCTTAAAATGCCATCCCCATACCAAGAAGAATGTCCACTGAGACACAATGAAAGCAGAACAATGTCACCAAGCTCCATTTATAACCAAACACTCCCTCCACATCTGGGGAATACTCCTTACACCAATATACCTGAGCACCAAGACAGTTTCATTTTTAAGTGGGGAAATAGAATATGAGGTTTAAAGTGTTGTCTCCCTCTCCCATATACACAAATGTCACTAAAACCAAGAGGTCTATAGATAACGCAAATTCTCCTAGAAAACGCCCTTGACATATTCCTTGCTCACCCACCCCAGTCAACAGCCAAAGAGCGTTTTAGCCACTCAGCAAACAGCCTGGTATCCATATTAAGAAGGCAGCAAGTCATCCTTTTGACCTTTGTTATTACTTAGGCCTCGTGTTGTACATAAAAAGAGTACAATGATGTCAAACAAATTCCAGAAGAGAAGTATTTATTGCTGAATCTAAATCAAAAAATCCATATCTACTATAATGGCACTTCAAAAGAAGATATACTGTATTTACCAGCTCAATCAATACTAAATTAGCTGGGATAAATATTTTCAACTCTACCAGTCTTAAGATGAAGCCTGTTATTTAGAATCCGTGTCTTGGGAGAGACAAGGAAATTTTTGCTTATCACACAAAAATGAGAATCAGGAAGCATTTTACAAGCAGGTGCACCTACCCTTAGCTGCTCTCTTTCACAATTCATCTGTTGTCTTGAAACCTACAAAGAAGAGAAAACGAAGGGGAAAAGTCAGAAGGCTCTGCATCAGAAAAACATGAAAGAAAACAGAAAGCTATTTTTAATTACTCAGCTCAAAGAAAACCCATAATTAATTAATTATGTATTTAATTTTTTTTAGATCTACATAGCAGAAGCCTCACTTAGAGTTCAATTGTCTGGTTCAGAAGCACAGCTAGGATAAGTCAGAGACTGGAAAGGGGATTAGGAGAGAGGTGCAAGAGAATGTGTGGGAGGCAGCATCTGCCTGGGATAAGGGCAGCTCCCCTCTCATCACGAAACCCCCCCACCCTTTGCCCTGAAAACCCCGGCTTGCCCTATCTCACAGGTGCAGGACTTCCTCCATAAAGGTCCACTTGAGATGGTTGTGATAAGTCAGTGGAAAACACACAGTCTTCTCTGATGTTTAGGGCCAGCAGGGTCAGCTACATGCCTTGGCAACTGGGTTATATTTTATGGTCCAGTTCTAATCTGATGGTAGTAAGTCCCCATAGGATTGTACTGGAGAGAATTCTGAGGTCAATCCTTCCATCAGAGAAAGAAACCCTGGTGGGTTTCTACTTTCAACCATCAGATAGAAAAATGGGTGTTAACAATACATATGCCATGCATTAATTATCTTTGCCCTATTGACATGTTTTACTTAATGTCCAAGGATGCTTCTTTAGAGTGGTCATATAACTTATTATCCAAACAAGAAAACACAGGTGGGTTAAGAGGGATGGGTGGAGTGGTACTGCATGATTATGCTAAGGACACAGATTAAAAAGTAACACACACAAGGAAATTTGAGATATATAGTCATTCTGTCATCAGGAGCTAGTAGACTCCACTGTGAACTAAAACAGTTAGGCCAAAATAAAATTTAGGTCTTCATTCACCTTTATTCTGTATCTTTCCAGTATTTTTTTTTTTAACCAATGAAACAACTCCCAACTTCCACCACCAGACAATATACTGTAAGTTTTTGAAACTTTTACGAAGGGATATGGAGGTTTAGGAACCTTTTGATGTATATTTTACGCATTTTGTACAGAAAGTTTCTTTTGACTTTTCTAAAACAAAAGAAGAATCTTTACTTAAGGAATGCACCAGAGCCCAAAATCTAAAATCAGTGCTTCTCTATGCCCTTTTACCCAGAAATATTACAAATAAGAGTAACTCTTAAGAAAATAGGCAGAGAGGCACACAAATGTTTACTTCCATGTCAATTAACAACAGCATTATTTATGAAAAAAATTATTATGTGTGATAATAGGAAAATTAAAACATAGTATACTGATAGTATGGCATAACATGTACCATTGAGAAACAAATTTTAAATATAGAGATCTGAAAATGCTTAAAAGACACCATTTAGTTTTAAGAAAAGAAACCATAGAAATATACAATATTAGGGTTCCTATCTTGTGTTAAAAATACAGTGAAACAGATCATTAAAGAAAAGGAAGGAAGGCCGGGCGCGGTTACTCATGCTTGTAATTCCAGCACTTTGGGAGGCCAAGACGGGTGGATCACCTGAGGTCAGGAGTTCAAGACCAGCCTGGCCAGTATGGTGAGACCCCAGCTCTACTAAAAATACCAAAATGAGCTGGGGCGGGGGCGGGGGGTGTTGGGTGCCTGTAATCCCAGCTACTTGGGAGGCTGAGGCAGGAGAATCACTTGAACCCATGAGGCAGAGGTTGCAGTGAGCTAAGATCCCACCATTAGACCCCAGCCTGGGCAACAAGAGCAAAACTCCGTCTCAAAAGAAAAAGAAAAAAAATAAAAGATAAAAGTAAAGGAAGAAAAAGAAATTAAAGAGGAAAAGACTAGGAGAAATACTCCAAAAGTTAAAAAAGAAACTGGTACAATTCTATTAACATCCAAAAAAAAAAAAAAAAAAAAAAAAAACCTCCACATTGAAATATGCACCTGAAATAGGTGACTTTATATTACGTAAATTATGTCTCCATAAACTGTTAAAAGATGAAGTGAGGAAAATTCATTGAGAACGGAGAGCAAATTAACAGTTGCCAGAGGACTGGGTTAATGGAAAAGGAGGAGTGACTGCTTAATGGGTATGAGGTTTCTATTTGGGGTGATTAAAATGTTCTCAAACTGGATAATATTTGCACAACATTGTGAGTTTACTTAAACGCCAGTAAAATGTATACTGTAAAATGTGAAAATAGTAAATTTTATTTTACATGTATTTTAGCACAATAAAATAAATGAAGTGGGTAGCCAGGTTTCGGTTCTTGACAAGATGGAGAGAAAACACTTCATCCTGCTTCCCCGACTGAACGCAGTGAGGAAATCTGTAAAGAATGCATGGGGCAGCTATTCGAGATCTCCGAAAATTAAATAGCGGCAAGTGGGGGGGGGGAACAAAGCGACCAAAATTTAAAGTACCACCAGAAAAGTGGCGAATAACCACCTCCCACCACCAATACCCCTTTAGTGTGGGTGCAAGGTAGCCAAGAGCTAAAATCAGACACCCAGGCAGATAGAGACTCAGGAGAAGCACTCTGGTTTTGTCTTGAGAAACGAGACACAGTAATCTTAATGCTCAGAGAATAGGGAAAATCCCCATTGTTCTTTTTTTAATTATTCTTTCTTTTTAAAAGTTTATCTGTCCTCTTACGCTGCAGTCTCCAGGCAATCTCAGGGTAGTGTTCCTGTATAAACAACAGCAGCAAGTGGGGCAGCTGCATACACTTAACATCTATGACTGCGGTCCCAAGAGGTTAGGCAAATAACTCCCACCTCCCATTGCTTTTCTTTATTTCCTCTCTTCTCTTGACACTTGGCCCTAAAAGCAGACTCAGATGACAAGCATGTGAACAGAAAAATGAAAAACAAGCAAACAAAAAACCACCAGCTTTCTGGGTGGAGGACAAAAAGTGGGGAACCCTAGAAAACAAATATTACTTTGAGGATCCTGGACAGAAAATAATGGGGAAAAATTACCCCCATACGGTATTTTTATAAACTCTTGCACTCACCTCTCTGCTCATGTCTGTATCTGACCCTAAAACTTTCCATAAGCTTTGATAATTGAACTAAGGAACAGACGACTGCCCATGTTCCAGACTTGATACGTACATGGGAGACACCCAACAGAACTGATATTTGAAACAAATCCACAGAAGAAAAGCAAGAGCTTTCGGCCTGAAACCAACAAGACTGATTGCTTCCTAAAACAAAAATATCAACAACTTCCATGGGATTTAAACAAGACCTGGAGTCTCATAACACAATATTCAATACACCCAGGATACAAACCACAATGACTTAGCACACACAGAACTAGGAAAATCTAAATTTGCATGGGAAAAGACATTCACAGACACCAACATCAAGATAGCAAAGATGTTGGAATTATCAAATAAAAACTTTAAAGCAGCTGTTATGCCACTGCTCCAAAGAGTAAGAAAAAACACACTGAAAATAAATGGAAAAGAAAAAAGAAAAAAAAAAGAAATGTACAGCGTTAGCAAAGAAACAAAAGATGTAAAGAACCAAAAGGAGCCGAGCGTGGTGACTCATGCCTATAATCCCAGAATTTTGGGAGGCTGAGGCGAGTGGATCATGAAGTCAGGAGATCCAGACCATCTTGGCTAACATGATGAAACTCCGTCTCTGCTAAAATTTCAAAAATAAAATTAGCTGGGCATGGTGGCAGGTGTCTGTAGTCCCAGCTACTAGGAAGGCTGAGGCAGGAGAATCGCTTGAACCTGGGAGGCGGAAGTTGCAGTGAGCCATGATCGCACCACTGCACTCTAGTCTGGGAGAGAAAGCGAGACTCTGTCTCAAAAAAAAAAAAAAAAAAAAAAAAAAAAAAAAGAACCAAAAGGAAATTTTACAACCGTAAAAATAACCAAAATCTTGGACTGGGCATGGTGGCTCATGCCTGTAATCCTAGAATTTTGGGAAGCCATGGGGGATGGATCACCTAAGGTCAGGAATTCGAGATCAGCCTGGTCAACATAGTGAAACCTCTTCTTTACTAAAAATACAAAAATGAGCGGGGCATGGAGGCAGGCACCTGTAAGCCCAGCCTCAGGAAGCTGAGGCAGGAGAATCGCTTGAACCCAGGAGGCAGAGGTGGCAGTGAGCTGAGATCGTGCCACTGCACTCCTGCCTGGGCTATAGGAGTGAGACTTCATCTCAAAAAAATTAATTAATTAAATAAAATGGAATAAAATAAAATCTCACTGAATGTGTCCAAATACAGAATGAAGACAACAGAAGAAAAAGAAGTAAACTTGAGTACATAAAAAATATCCAATCTAAACATAGAGGAAAAAAAATTTAAGACAAAAAACAAAAGGGAAACTCGGGCCGGACACGGTGGCTCACGCCTGTAATTCCAGCACTTTGGGAGGCTGAGGCAGGCGAATCACGAGGTCAGCAGATTGAGACCATCCTGGCTAACACGCTGAAACTCATCTCTACTAAAAATACAAAAAATTACCCGGGCATGGTGGAGAGCGCCTGTGGTCCCAGCAACGTGGGAGGCTGAGACAGGAGAATGGCATGAACCTGGGAGGCAGAGCTTGCAGTGAGCCGAGATCGTGCCACGGCACTCCAGCCCGGGTGACAGAGCAAGACTCTGTCTCAAAAAAAAAAAAAAAAGAGAAACTCAGGGACTGTCAAACAAATATCAAAGACACAACATTTCATGTGACTAAAATTCTAGAATATAAGGATAAAGAGTTCACTGCAGAAAAAACATGCTAAGAAATAATGGCTGAAAACTTCCTACATTGGACAAAAGATATAAACACAGTTTCAAGAAACTAAGAGTTAAAATCAATGAAATCCACAACCACATATATCATAATCATATTGGTACAGCCTAAAATTAAAACACACTGAAAACAGCCAGAGACAAACAATGCAATACTTGTAAGTACCCAACAATTCAATTAACTATGGATTTAAGACAAAATTCAAAGTAAACAAAACACACAAATGAAAATCCAGAGAGGTTGGCAGAAAGTAACACCCAGTTATTTAAATACTGAAAAAATAGGCCGGGCGCGAGGGCTCACGCCTGTAATCCCAGCACTTTGGGAGGCCGAGGTGGGCAGATCACAAGGTCACGAGATCAAGACCATCCTGGCTAACACGGTGAAACCCCGTCTCTACTAAAAATACAAAAAATTAGCCGAACACAGTGGCGGGTGCCTGTAGTCCCAGCTACTCGGGAGGCTGAGGCAGGAGAATGGCGTGAACCCACGAGATGGAGCTTGCAGTGAGCCGAGATTGCGCCACTGCACTCCAGCCTGGGCGACAGAGCGAGACTCTGTCTCAAAGACAAACAAACAAACACACAAACAAAAGAACTGAGAAAATAACTGTCAACTGAGAATTCTAAATCCAATGAAAATATCCTTCAGAAATGAAGGTGAGACATGAAGGTAATTAAGCAAATTCACTGCAGACGGACCTGCTCTAAAATAATCACTACAGGAAGTTTTCCAGTTAAAGGAAATATGATACCTGAAGGAAACTTCAAACAAGAAAGGAAGAGCTGGAAATGGAAAGGGTGAACATATGGGTAAATGTTAATAGGTGACTGTACTCTTGAGTTCATTAAAATATGTTTAATGTCTTAAAACAAAAAATAAAAAAAAAAAGCAGGGGCAGGGGAAATTGCATGAAGAGCTTTTCAATTTACGGATATACAATACACAAGATAAACAAAACATAGGCCGGGCGCAGTGGCTCACGCCTGTAATCCCAGCACTTTGAAAGGCCGAGGCAGGCAGATCACCTGAGGTCAGGAGTTCAAGACCAGCCTGGTCAACACAGCAAAATCACATTTCTACTAAAAATACAAAAATTAGCTGGGCATGATGGCATGTGCTTGTAATTCCAACTACTTGGGAGGCTGAGGCAGGAGAATCGCTTGAAACCAAGAGACGGAGGTTGCAGTGAGCCGAGATCACGCCATTGCACACACAGTAAGACTGTCCCCTGCACTCCAAAAAAAAAAAAGATAAACAAAACATAAAGACTAAAGAAAAAAAGAGACATACATGGTGATAAGTTTTCTTTATTATCTCCCATCTTTATTGAGGCACAATTAAAAAATAAAAATTATATATATTTAAGGTGTTCAACTTAGTATTTTAATGGATATATAAATTGTAAAAACAACCACCACAGTCAAGCTAATTAACATGGGTGATAAGTTTTCTGTGTTCCAATTAAAGACGCAAAATACTGAGTCTTGTAGACTGAGAGAAAGGTATGTGTTATAATACCACCTTTAAGAAAACCTATAAAAAGTGATATACTCAGAACAAATAATGTTAGAGTAACTGCATGTGTACCCACACACACACACCCCTTTACCTACACCTCACACTTTATACAAAAATTAACTCAAAAGGGAACACGTATCTCCATGTAAAATATAAAACTAAATGGCCAATGCAACTAAAGACTGAGGGCAATGTTTCCTTCTTAAAGCTTTTCTGCAGTTTTCAAATTATCCTTTGTAACATGCAGGACATTAATAATCAGAAAGTATTTTAATATCAGCACCTTGCAGAAATACAGGTGTTTTTAAAAATGTATAGTAATAGTGATAGCATTGATTTTCCTTAATTAATAAAAAGTTTATCTTGGCTGGGCATGGTGGGTCACGCCTGTAATCCCAGCACTTTGGGAGGTCGAGGTGGGCAGATCACCTGAGGTTAGGAGTTCCAGAAGAGCCTGGCCAAAATGGTAAAACTCCGTCTCTACTAAAAATACAAAAAAAAAAAAAAAAAAAAAAAAAAAAAAAAATTCGCCAGACTTGGTGGCACACACTTGTAGTTCCCAGCTACTCGGGAGACTGAGGCAAGAGACTCGCTTAAACCTGGGCGACAGATGTAGGCAGTGAACCAGGATCGCGCCACTGCACTCCAGCCTGGGGAACAGAGTGAGACTCTGTCTCACTCTATTAAAAAAAAAAAAGTATATCTTATAACAAGATTAATATTTTTAACATCTGTCTTCAAATATTACAAGGGTTTGCCAGACTCACAGGAGCACAATGATGACACCGAAGGAACCCGGGTGGCCTGCTGACCTCTGACCTGTGCCGTGTGAAGTGGCACCACACGATCATATTCCTATTGCAGACAACGTCAAATGCAAAACCCAACAGCAGCCAAGGAAATAGCTTTGCTACCCTTCAAATGAAGCCGAATAAGGAAAATGAGATTTGGGAATAACAAAAAGGACATTTCAAGTAATCTCCATAGTAGACATGTTTGTTTTGCTGTGTTTATTTTCCCTGCACAGCATCCCATATTGTTTTGCTTATATTCTAGTGATAATATCCTGCTTCTTTTTTGGGGGTCATGCACCTGTTCCATTTCATAAATTATTAAGAAACTGGATGCCACCACCACCACCATACTCCACCCACTGCCAACCCCTTTGTTTGGAAGTGGGAGTCCCTGGCCAATTTGAGTCAATTCACTGACATACACATCTCATGAGTAAAGTGGCCAGTGACCTCCCCTCCTTTAAGTAGCGATCATCAAATGCAGATCCATGCTTTCCTCACATCTTCCGTGAAAACAGAGCTGTCCACTGCGCAACATGGCAGAGTCCCATCACGTGTTGTGTGTTTTCGGCTGCAGCCTTGCTCATCAAACAGCATCCCAAACAGGGTGTAACGATGCTCGGAAGACTCACTAAGTTATTGCTGCAACTAATGAGGCTCTTTAAAAAATTTCCCCATAACCATTATGGGAGAGGCTCGGGGTCCGGGGATGGGGGGTGTGTGAAAAAAAAGGCACCTGTAACTCCCTACAGTCTGCGATGAAGACACACCCTACCTGTGCACTCTTTAAAAGCCAGCCTTGAAACATACCTTAAATGTACACTTCATCAAATGTCATTTCATTTGGAAACTAACATGTGATATTTTTTTTTTCTCCCATGGCAGTAATGCACAAAACCAATATATTTTATGGCCTAAATGAAAAAAAGGGAAGTGGAAGGTCGGGCGCTGCTCCTTTAAGATGCTTCCAGAATCAAATACCACTCTCGAAAGGGCTGCCAAGTAAGCACTTATGAAAGGTTAGAAACTGAAGCAATAAACTTCAGCATGAGACCCTTTGCTCTCCTGGTTGAGTGGGATGTTTAATAGCAGGGATTCATCTTCCCCATCTCCTATCTTCATTTAGCCAACAGGGCCAAAGACGCTTTCTCACACTCAGCGTTTTTCATCCTTCTCCTGACTTTGAGTTCTCTCTTATCAGTTCTTCCCACTTTATTCTGACCCTATTTCCAGTCTGATTTTCTCTCCCACACATCAGACTGGCTCTGCAAGAACTAGAACTGAGTCTTCCTTTTCTCGAGATGAGTATGATGTTTGGAATCCACTTGTTTACTCATCCATCCTTTCATATATATCCATTTACCCACACACATACACACTCATACCCACACATGCATATATATGTACACACATATCTCAAGCACCTTCTGGATGTCAGACACTGTCCTAGGTGCCAGGAATACAACAGCAAAGAAGCCTCCTGGAGCTATTGTCTAGCTGATGAAAAAGATGAGTCTATGGATAATTACAATACAGAGAACATTTGTGCAGTGCAAGTATAAGAGGTACTCACAGTGCATAGGAGGTGGCCAAACTTGTATTAGAGAATTGAGAAAGGTGTTAGTGTATTTTGTTTGTGTTTTTGTCCTGTCTTTTAGACAATGTATCCAGGGAAAGAATGAAAAAAATATATTTGGAGGAAAGGTGGGGGGATGTGTGGAAAGCTCGGTGAGATTATGGAAGTGCAATAATTGAATATGGCAGAAGAGTCAAGTGCAAGAGGGAATTGGTGAGAGATTAACTTGAATGGGGGAAAATAGTCAAAAGAAATATAAGACACACGATAAATAAATGGATAAATAGATGTGCATGTTTTCATGTCCACAATAATAGAATGTTGGAAAATCCAGTTTTCAGGACAATTGTGAATCACTGAGAAGGAAAGCACTGCACAAGTTTAGCAGCAAAGAACTCAATAAATCAAATCAGTTGGTAACTGTGAGTATTTCTCAGTGTTGCTGTTCTTGTAATCATTATAAATTCTTCTGAAACAAGATAGCATTTTCCTATAAACACATGTCTCCAAGTACCTAGGGTGAGCCCCGCAGTCTGCCTTTTCCTTGATGCATTTCAGGATTATGATACACATTTGAGATGTGTACTCTGGGTACTAACTGCCTAGCACTGTGCTAATGAAAGGGGGTGTGTATCTAAATGACACATCATACATTTTAAAGGATGAGCTCGTGTCCTTTGTAGGGACACGGACGCAGCTGGAAACCATCATTCTCAGCAAACTATCACAAGAACAGAAAACCAAACACCGCATGTTCTCACTCATAGGTGGGAATTAAACAATGAGATCACTTGGACACAGGAAGGCAAACATCATACACTGGGGTCTGTTGAGGGGAGGGGTAAGAGGGGAGGGATAGCATTAGGAGATATACCTAATGTAAATGATGAGTTAATGGGTGCAGCACACCAACATGGCACATGTATACATATGTAACAAACATGCACATTGTGCACATGTACCCTAGAACTTAAAGTATAATAATAAAAGAAATTCTTAGTGAAACTCAAAAATAAAATAAAATAAAATAAAATAAAATAAATGACACATTGTACACTTTATTCAAAAAAGACAGGGGAGGAGTGATGAATAAAATAAAGATGGTGATACAGGGTCATATGCGATAGAAAAGAAAACAGTAGGGTTCCAGGGGTGCTCAAAGGAGAGGCACCAGCCCAGCCTGCTGAAGGACGAGAAGCAGTGGAGGAGACATCAGTCAGGTGTTTCTGGAGATAAGAACCCTCGATCTAGCCCTTACTGAGTAAATAGGAGTTGAGCAGGCACACCTCCCCAAGGATACAGAAACAAGATACTATAAATGGCACAGTCAAAAGTAGGAACAGTAAAGCACAGCAACAGATTGGGGTGTGCAGGATGGAAGCGAAGGTACTTTGGGATTACATAACATAGGTTTTGCTCAATTTTAACTATGCTGCTAGGAAGGTAATTGTTTTGATCGCTTTATTTATTTATTTATTTATTTTTATTTATCTTTGAGACAAAGTCTTCCTATGTCACCCAGGCTGGAGTGCAGTGTCACAATCTTGGCTCACTGCAACCTCCATCTCCCAAGTTCAAGCTATTCTCCCACTTCAGCCTCCCAAGTACCTGGGATTCCAGGTGCACACCACCACATCCGGCAAATTTTTGTATTTTTAGTAGAAATGGGGGTTTTGCCATGTTGGCCAGGCTGGTCTCGAACTCCTGACCTCAAATGATCCACCCACCTGGGCCTCCCAAACTGCTGGGATTACAGATGTGAGCCACTGCGCCCGGCCTTAATCACTTTTTGCTGAAATAAATTTCACACTAACAGTCGTTAAAATGTATCCAATGTTTATAACATGTCATAAAATGAGCTAAACCGTTCCTAGTTATGAGCTCAGTTAATTCTCAGAACTTTGTAAGCAGCTGACAATTGATTTCATTGGCTGATTTGATTCTAGCTCTATTTTACAGGTACAGATACTGAGGCACGGAGTGAGTAAATTCCTGAAACTATAAAGATAGGAAGTATTCAAGAGGGAATTACCATCCAGATGGATTGACTAGGTTTCCTCTCTGAATGACTGTTGTACACAGCTTCCAGGGTCAAGTACATTAGCCAAAACCATGGATACCGACATTGTTAGCCCTCCTCCCCCGATCTGTGCCTCACTTGTCCTTAGCAGGTACTCATTGCTATTCTACCCTGACAAGATGCTGTTTTTACACACTTGCATCTCTCTACAAGACATGCACTGACTAGCTAATGTTATCTAGTTCCATAAAACACATAAATTTCCATACTTGGCTTCTTGAGGTAAGGACTAGTATAATTTCCACCGAATTAGATTTCTCTGATATCAAAGCACTGAGTCCTTCTGTAGATCCAGTTTTCTCCCCAATGGAGACTGGAGGTTCAGGATCAGACTAAGGAAGTCCAGTCCTTGCACATCACCAATGTAATGTTAGCCATATTATATAATGTCTACAGGCAATTTCCCCATTTGTACCATAGACAGAATACGGTACCTGCATAGTGTCTACTATTATTGTGAGCATAATCTATTTGAATTACTAAGCAAAGCACTCAGCACATTTAAAAATTCAGCAAATACCAGCAGTTGGTATTCAAATTAGTGAGAGAGCCAGCAGGTTTCCATAAGAAGCACTGGATCTAATGACTTGGGTCTAAATCCTGGCTTTGTCCCCCAGAGGCCTTGTGAATGTGGCTAAATTAATGACACTTTTGGAGCGTCAGACTCCTTTTCTTAAAAAAAAAAAAAAAAAAAAAAAAAAGGACAACGGCCTCCTTGAAATATTGAAAGATTTGATACTATCTTTTTAAGAAGTGTGACTAAATTGGTACCAATTGTTTTGAGGGGGCAGATGACAGTTATCACAATGCAGAACTTCCATTTCCTTTAATTCAATGGTTCGCATTCTAGGAATCTCTTTAACAGACCGCAAGGGCAAATGAGGAAATAAGGACAGCGCTTGTCAGGGAACAGACCCAGAACCGAGAAGAATGCCACTGTCCACAAGGAATGAAATGGTTAAAAGAAATGTGGTTCATCTACATTAGGGGTTGAAAAACTTTTTCTCTTAAGAGCCAAATAGGAAATATATTGCACTTTGAGAGCCATACACTCTCTGGTCTTTGCTGCAGCTACTGAGCTCTGCCATCATGGTAAAAAAAAAAAAAAAAAAAAAAAAAAAAAAATTGAAAAGGTGTTAAAAAAATGGGGTTAATGTATTCCAATAAAATTTTACTTACAGGGTCGGGTGCGGTGGCTCATGTCTGTAATCCCAGCACTTTGCAAGGCTAAGGTGGGTGAATCATGAGGTCAGGAGTTCGAGACCAGCCTGACCAACATGGTGAAGTCCCATCTTTACTAAAAATACAACAACAACAACAAAAATTAGCTGGGCATGGTGGCAAGTGCCTGTAATCCCAGCTACTCAGGTGGCTAAGGCGGGAGAATCGCTTGAACCCAGGAGGTGGAGGTTGCAATGAGCAGAGATCCCGCCATTGCACTCCAGCCTGGGGGACAGAGTGAGACTCCGTCTCAAAAATAAAAAACAAAACAAAACAAAAAAACTTTATTTACAGAATCAGGCAGTGGGCTGCCTTTGGCCCATGGCCATAATTTGCCAATCTTTGATCTATACTATGGAATACTGTGGATCCATTAGAAATTGAGTGATTTAAGTAAGGATGTCTATGATGAAATAAAACAAAAGCAAGTTAAAACCATTTTTAACCTATAATTCATTTATGTATAAAAAACTATGCACACACACACACACGCACAGAAAAATATCCATTTATACATGGAAAAAAGTCTGGAATGATAAACAACAAACTTCAGACAAAAGCACAAAAATGATGTCCTGGGAACCAGACCAACAGTGGAGAAGAAGGGGCAGCGGAGCTGGTTTTCTCATTTTTAATCTTGGATGCTGTTATATCACTTCAACTTCTTGCAATGAGCATGCATCACTTTTATAAATTCATAGGAAGAGCAGTCATAATCATATAATTTAAATGGCTTCTAAGTTATACGGTTATTGTAATAATTAAGTGAGATGTTATTTGTAGAGCATCAAAGCCAAACCTGGCTTGGCACATAGTAAGTGCTGAATTAATGGTAGCTATAAAATAACTCAGCCGGCTGCGGTGGCTCACACCTGTAATCCCAGCACTTTGGGAGGCTGAGGCAGGAGGACCAGGAGGTCAAGAGATCGACACCATCCTGGCCAACATGGTGAAATCCCATCTCTACGAAAAATACAAAAAACTAGCTGGCATAGTGGCAGATGCCTGTAGTCCCAGCTACTTGGGAGACAGAGGCAGGAGAATTGCTTGAACCCAGGAGGCGGAGGTTGCACTGAGTCAAGATCATGCCACTGCACTCCAACCTAGTGACACAGCGAGACTTTGTCTCAAAATAATAATAACAATAATAACAACAAAATAACTCCCATAGCACCAAAAGAGTAAATGTAGAGTAGCTATCTTGAAAAACAAAACAAAAGCTCCAATTCTGCAGGGACATTATATATTTTTGTGTGGACTCTCTTCAGTAGGAAAGTAAAAGTACAAGTATAAAATAAAAAGAGGTCACTTTGCTTAGTCTGCTTCTAGGGTCTCATATGTAATGTTTCTTAGATATCTGAGTTTATAAAGGCCTGAAATCTTTGAATATAATACAATCCTATAATCCAACATGTCTGTAATCATATCCATTGCTTTTTACAACTGTATCACACAATAAAGTGTGTCCTCTGATTCTAAGAAGACAGGATAGTTTATGTCAGATAAGCAAATACAGATCCCACCACTGGTCATGGCAGTTGTTTCTTTTTGTCACAAGGGAGAAAAAGAGTGTGTTGTAGTAGTAAATGCTTAGGATTCAGGAAAGGAGGTGAGAAATAATCAATTTAAAAAATAAAAACAAAAAGTCACAACAATGACTCAAGTCAGCCATGATTAACTCGATTCTGGCTCATGTTGTATAAATGAAAAAAAAAAAAAAAAAAAACACCTGAGAAAATAACTTGGGAGAACCCACCCAGCTCTCCCACAACGTTTTCACCTTAACTTGGGGAGGACCATTATCTGCTGCTAAAATCTTGTCTGGTTTTCAAAGGATGCCAGCTTTGGAGTGTCTAGGAAGATGGAGGAAAGAGCTTGACAAGGCCAAGTACTAAGTAGAAAAAATAATAATGGATTTGTTGTTAGACATAAACTTGCACAACAAACCCAAAAGGTGAAAGCTCTAACATATTTAATTTATAGCTAACAGTCCTTGGAAATACTCTACAGAGCATATCCTAAAATCTCAAAACACTTAGCATTCTTAGCACTTGAATGACCTATGGTGTGGTATCTTCCAGGCAGGACAACACATTTACTGAGCACTTCTCCTGCTGTTCCTTTAAAAATCATATTGTTTGGTAATAATGGTACTTATATCAAGAGAGTCACTGTTCTGGCTGTAAGTCACTGGAGAGATTCAAGTGTTGGTTATCTGATTAAAGGGATGTCAGAGGTCAGGATGCCCACAGAACTTGAACAAACCTCAAATTACAGGTTTTAATGAGGTGTTTTCTTGGGAGGAAGTGCTTTTCACACTTGCTCTGCCATGCACCCACTTGGTAAAGACCCCATTATCAACAAAAGAAATCCCCCAGGTCCAGGCAGATTAATCAGATAGACAAACATTGAGCGAGACGTGGCAGCCCCAAGCAGCACATGGCCAAGGTTCCCTTCGGCCTCCCACATCTGCTTTCTGCAAGAATGCAGTCTCGGGGAGTTGTTCATTTCAGGTTTGATGCTGGTCTTGAAATGAAAGGGCTGCCCCTGGCCATGAAGAGCCTGGCTGGTCTGACACATGTAAGCACCTTTACAAGCTAAACCATGAAATGTCTTTCCATCTGATACCTTGCAAGGTGGAAGAAACATATTGCCTATTATTTATTCTAATAATAAACCATTACCCCAGGCACATTTTTATTCTCCAGATTTAATAAGGTATTTTGTGAACCGAGGCAGAGGAGGGTTGGAGAAAACAATTGCAGTTATTACAAAGATGATTTCTATTTGTTTCAGCAGCAAAAGCAATCACCATTTCTTTCCTTCATAATCAAGGGTTATAATTGCCCTCCTTCAGCCCCATCCCAAACCCTTGCTCAGTCTAAGAAAATTCAAGCAATACTCACCAAAATGTCCTGGGTAACTAAGAGGGCTTGGTATGCTTCCCTGAACATGTCTCCTGGGACCACCATTACCCTATAGCCAGGAAACCCTGACTGTGTAGAATAAGCATCTCAACAAAGATTTTCCCATCATCCCCCTCTCTACATCCAGAGGTGGGAAAGAGTGTGGAGGGGAGGGCAGGTGGGGGATTTACATACCATTTGCATATCTCGACTTGGATAGAATATATGTTCTCAAGACATTTTCAAGTTAAGATGTTTTAACTGGATTTTTTTTTTTCTTTCTCACTGGATGTTACAGAGCTCTAATGATAATTTTATCAGAAGTTGATAATTTTATAATCTGCATCCCAATTAAATAGATTCAGCAGAGACACCCAGGCCATGGCCTTATCTGGGCAGTCATCTTGATCATATTAATTGAGAGACATTTGAGAGGCATCTAAAATGCAGTGGTTAAGAGAACAAATTCTAAAGCCAGACTTCCAAGGTTCAAAGCTCAACTCAACTCCTTATTAGCTTAGGGACCTTGAACAAATTCCTTGCCTGAGTCTACCCATGTGCCCCAAAGGGTCATCACATGATTTGAATGAGTTAATATTTGCAAAGCAATTAGAAGAGTGCCTATCACACAGAAAGCACTATATAATGTGCCTTTTCACTACAAGAAAGTAAACTGAATTCAGCAGTCCATTTGTTGTTGCTGCTGTGATTAGCTCTTCTCCTAACTTGACAGTGGACTGGACCTGCCTCAGTATATCCTCAGATGTTTAGCAGACAGAATCACAATTGTAAGAGGTGTATGAACCAGAGCAACTCCATCTGCAATAGGGGCTGGGTGAAATGAAGCTAAGACCCTCGGTGTGGTGGTGCATGCCTGTAATCCCAGCTACTTGGGAGGCTGAGGCAGGAGAATCCCTTGAACCAGGGAAGTGGAGGTTGTGGTGACCTGAGATCGCGCTGTTGCACTCCAGCCTGGGCAACAAGAGCAAAACATCTCAAAAAAAAGAAAAGAAAAGAAAAGAAAAAGAGGCTAAGACCTACTGGGCTGCATTCCCAGATGGCTGAGGCATTCTAAGTCACAGGGTAAGATAGGAGGTCAGCACAAGATACAGGTCATAAGGACCTTGCTGATAAAAACAGTTCACAGTAAATAAGCCAACAAAACCCACCAACACGAAGATGGTGCTGAAGGTGACCTCTGGTCATCCTCACTGCTACACTCTCACCGGCACCATGGCAGTTTACAAATGCCATGGCAACATCAGGAAGTTACCCTGTAGGGTCTAAAAAGGGGAAGCATGAATTATCTACTCCATGTTTAGCATATCATCAAGAAATAACCATAAAAATGGGAAATGACCTGCCCGAAGGGGCTCATCACCCACTCTGATGAAGGGCTCATCAGCCCTTCATCCACTCTATGAAGTAGCCATTCTCTTATTCCCCTACTTTCTTAATAAACTGGCTTTCACTTTACTCTATGGACTTGCCCTGAATTCCTTCTTTCTGTTTTTTCTCTCTTTTTATTTTTTTTCAGACGTAATTTTGCTCTGTCACCCAGGCTGGAGTGCAGTGGTGCAATTTTGGCTCACCGCAACCTCCGCCTTACGGTTTCAAGCGATTCTCCTGCCTCTGCCTCCCAGATAGCTGGGATTACAGGTGCCCGTCACCGCGCCTGGATAATTTTTGTATTTTTAGTAGAGATGGGGTTTCACCATGTTGACCAGGCTGGTCTCGAACTCCTGACCTCATGATCCTCCCGCCTCAGCCTCCCAAAGTGTTGGGATTACAGGTGTGAGCCACCACACCTGGCCGCCCTGCATTCTTTCTTGTGGGAGATCCAAGAACCCTATCTTGGGATCTGGATTGGGACCCCTTTCCTGTAACACAACGGTACGAAACCAAGATTTTGAAAAATTGGCTGACGCTTCTGAAAGTTTGAGGATGGGACATTGTAAATCCGCATCTACAAATTGTAGAGAATGTCAAAATAAGTAAATCATGTAACAACTACAAGGCTATCATGGGAAAAAAACAACGTCAAGGTGAACTAAGTCCCATGGGACCAGTTTTACAGACAAGGAAATAGGGATAGAAGGCAGCCCAGGTGGACATCCCCGGGATGTCTTTCCATGCTATTCTGACTTTCGCATCTGAAGAAATCTTTACGCAAGATGTCTTTTGTAGTGCTGATTTCTATGACTTTACAAAATGTCATTATATAAGAAATGGGAACAATTCTGCAGCTTGAGAAACTTGAGGAATATTCATTTTCTAATTTTCCAGTTCAGCTGTCTGAAAGGGTTGGCTGGGTGTTGGTGGTGATTGTTGCTGTGTGTGTGTGCGTGTGTGTGTGTGTGTTCACATTCTTCCTGGAAAGCTTAATGGAAGGAGTGCTGGAAGACATATGCTTCACACAAAATGAACTCTTAACACCCCCAACTTAAGGAGTCGTAACTGGAAGGACTAGATTCCCAAAAGTTCTGCAACAATGAGCAGGCATCCATGTTAATTGCCAGCAATTGAAAAGGAAAATCTAGGTCACCTGGTTGTTTGCTTTATCATCATCAGTATTAATTAGACACTGGAAGTAATGACCGAGCTCAGAGAGCTCTTCAGATTTAAAATAATAATAATAAACCAACAGCGCAGAGCTTTACCTTCAGAAAGAAAATATTTTCACAAGTAGCGTTCAGAAAGAAACTGGAGTGGGAAAATCTTGCAATTAAATTCTGCAAATGCGCTCTGAAATAATCCCAAGGGAAGTCTTATCTGTACTTAATATTCAAATAAATATTCTTTTGTGTGCAGTGCATTCGATAGGGTGCATTTTATTTAATTTAAGTGTATAACGTGATCCATATCATGAGGGATAATCACAGGGAACTGTGGAACCCTTTAAGTAGGATAAATGGGCGGGCACCACAGCCAAATGGGCACTCCTGGGTAAGGAAGGAAGTGGAGGGTGCGGAATCCCAAGTACAGTTTTTCACTTTGAGTATCTTGCAAGATCGTAACACTAAAACTGAGACTGAGGACCAACAATGTTGGCATCACCTGGAAACTCATCACAAATGCAGTGTCTCAGAGGCTGGATACAGTGGCTCACGCCTGTAATCCCAGCACTTTATGTCAAAAGAAATAAATCATGTAACAACTACAAGGCTATCATGGAAAAAAACATCAAGGTGAACTAAGTCCCATGGGACCAATTTTCCAGACAAGGAAATAGGGATAGAAGGCAGCCCAGGTGGACATCTCCAGGATGTCTTTCCATACTATTCTGACTTTTGCATCTAAAGAAATCTTTACACAAGATGTCTTTTGTACTGCTGATTTCTATGACTTTACAAAATGTCATTATTTTTTGTAATGTAAATGTAATATAACAAAGGCTAAGACGGGTGGATCTCCTGAGGTCACAACTTTGAGACCAGCCTGGCCAACAATGTAAAACCCTGTCTCTACTAAAAATACAAAAATTAGCCAGACATAGTGGTGGGCACCTGTAGTCCCAGCTACTTGGGAGACTGAGGCAGGAGAATCAATTGAACCCGGGAGGCAGAGGTTACAGTGAACAGAGATCATGCCACTGTACTCCAGCCTGGGCAACAGAGGACTCCATCTCAAGAAAGAGAGAGAGAGAGAGAGAGAGAGATACACTGCATAATGCGTTGAATAGTGTCCCCTTAAAACTCAGGTCTACCCAGAACCTCAGAATGTGGCGTTATTTGGAAATAGAGTCTTTGCAGATGTAAATAAGGTAAGGATTAAGACAAAATCATAGTGGATTAGAGTAGGTCCTAGATCCAAAGACAGTGTCCTCATAAGAAAGAGAAAAGAACACACAGAGAAACAAAGACATTACCATGTAAAGACAGAGGCAGAGACTGGAATGATGTGGCCACAAACCAAGGAATGCCTGGAGCCACGGGAAGGTGGGAGAAGGAAGGAAGGATTCTCCCCTAGAGCCTTCAGAAGGAACTTGGCCCTGCTGACATTTTCATTTCAGACCTGTGGCCTCCAGGACCATGAAAGAATAAACTTCTGTTTTTAAGCCACCCAGCTGGTAGTAACTTATGGCAAAGCTAGGAAATGAACACATTTCCTATCCCTCATTTCCTCATCTGTAAAATGGGTATGAAAGTCCGGACTCCACTAAACAGAGGCACTCCACTAAACAGAGGCACTCCACTCCATCCCATCTGTATCATGGAAGAACAGCCTTCTCTATCATGATCCAACCATTTAGAAAAAATGCCATCAGGACATATCTCAGAACAAAGCTCACTGACATCACTACAATGAAAACCACCAGGGTTATGGGCCACTCTACTCATTATAATTTTTGGCACCAATTTCCAATAATGTATTACCTCCCCACATACTTTTCTGAATATCTATCCCACCATCCTCCACTTCTCTCATAAAGGGATAACACACGTACCCAAAAAGGGTGTCTTTGTCGACTGTCTTGCTGGAATTCACACATCATGTGTCTACCTCATTTTCCAAATCTCCCACTCCAGGGAGAAGAAACGGCATTTGCTAGGTCTACATTATTCCCAAAGAATAGACACATGAATCAAGTTATCATTCTTTTATCTTCAAAAAATCCACAAACCATGCTTTTCATCATCCTGTCCAGACTCATGCGCAGATCAGATCACACGGGACTTTAATCATTGAACAAGTGAACCATTAATACTGGTTATACCATGAGACACTACCACCCTCCAGTTACAGGGTCTCCCAGCTTCTTTCATCTGTTTTGAAAATTAGAATATCATCTGATATTTCCCCATTTCAAATCTCATATCCTTCTGCTTTTTGCCACAAATTGTCAATGATACTTAATGATCTCATGTCCAAGTTATTCTCCTGTTTGGGGATATTAGTCCAGGTAAAATACTTAGACTTCTTTAGAGCTAGCACTCTCTTCATTCTGCTTCACCAACATTGACTTCGTCACCTAAACCAAAGTCTATTCCATCCTGAGTGAAGATTATTTTTCTTGACAGAGAAGACAAGAACAAAAGAAGAACTGAAGACTTATGTCTCTTCTATGTGACACATCAGCTTTTTCTATCAGGGCCAAACAGTTTTCCAATCTTTTCTGGCCCTTCTTGATCATATTCATATATACACACACACACACATATATATGTATATATATAAAAAAGCTTATATATACACATATATATAATACATATAAATAACATGTATATATAATAAAGCTGAATAATGAAAGTTGGTCTTGGGGGATTAAATTCTATATATATTTATAAGGCTTATATATATGCACACATGTATATATACACTATATTTGGCCATAAACGGCTGCGGCCGGCCTGCAGCGCGCGCTGCGCGTAGCGGCTGTTGCGAGTGTATCAGAGTCTAGGCTTAACATATCATATGCGACTATATAGTAGCTAAATAAAGGGTATATATACGCGCACGTGTGTGTGTGTGTATTTATCTACATAAAAGCTTTTCTTTCTGTTTTAGCCTTAGCATTACTGGAAATCCTTAGTTAAGTTCATTTGGAGATTGGTCTTCCAAACAGCATGCTTGCCGATACGGTCATTTAAACTTTCATTATGTTGCAGATGCTTGCAAACTTTCCTAGCAACATACAGCTGAGTGGCACAGCTTGGATTCCCGCTCAGATCCGAGTGATGCCCACACCTTTTCTCATAAACCATTCACATGTTGCTGACTTTGTTGATCACCAATGTTTGGATGTTCCATGGTTTCCATACTCACATTACCAAGCTCCACACACCTATTAAATTTCCTGTGTATATCAAGTCCTGCAATAATTCACAGCTGGTTCACGTTGTCAAATATCCTTTGGGAATACTTCACAAATAGAAGTCACAATGATGTGTGGTTGAATTTTTTTTTTTTTTTTTAAGACGTAGTTTCACTTGTTGCTCAGGCTGGAGTGCAAAGGTGCAACCTCGGCTCACTGCAACCTCCGTCCCCTGGGTTCAAGTGCTTCTCCTGCCTCAGCCTCCTGAGTAGCTGGGATTACCGGCATGTGCCACCATGCCTGGCTAATTTCGTATTTTCAGTAGAGACGGGGTTTCTCCATGAAGAGCCCATGACGATCAAGCATCAGTGAGAAAAAATCCATCCCATCTAACTCCGGCCCCGAGCCGAGGCAGAGCAATTTCACAAAAGCCCATTTATACCAAGTCAGAGCATGAACTGTGTGCCAATTTGATTAGAAAATGGCTTACACGTAGAGCAACCCCTGTCTATTATAGGGAAAGCTGGACTAATGAATCTTGGAAATGGAAGAGTCTATCTATCTTTCTTCAAATCTGTAAGCCAATTATTATATTGGATCTTGACTTCCAATATTTCTGCAGGCTTCTAGGCAGTGAAACTGTGCCAAGTAACCGGCAAATGAGAAACCACGTTTCTCAGGGCTGCAAACACTTTCTGTGTTGGAGATTAAATAAGGCTTCCTTCCTTCCCTTCTCTTCTTCCCTTCCTTCTTGCCTTTCTTCCTTCTACCCCTTTTTTCCTTCCTTGCTTTTTCTTCCCCCTCCCTCCCTTCCTTGCTTCTCTTCTCCCTTCTTTTCTTCTTCCCTGTTTCCCTCTCCTCCCTCTCCTTCCTCCCCCTTCCATCCTTCTTTCTCACTTTTTTCTTCCTTTTCTTGTTTAAAATCAAAAACTGGGGGCGGGGCGCGGTGGCTCAAGCCTGTAATCCCAGCACTTTGGGAGGCCGAGACGGACGGATCACGAGGTCAGGAGATCGAGACCATCCTAGCTAACACGGTGAAACCCCGTCTCTACTAAAAAATACAAAAAACTAGCCGGGCAAGGTGCCGGCGCCTGTAGTCCCAGCTACTCGGGAGGCTGAGGCAGGAGAATGGCGTAAACCCGGGAGGCGGAGCTTGCAGTGAGCTGAGATCCGGCCACTGCACTCCAGCCTGGGCCACAAAGCGAGACTCCGTCTCAAAAAAAATAAATAAATAAAATAAAAAAAATAAATAAATAAAATCAAAAACTGCTATCTGTGTGTTACAAATATAAAAGGAAAGAAATCTATTCGTTTTCTTGGTGAATTAAAGAAATCTGACTATTCCTCTTCCGTCTGGAAACCTTCCTTGCCATGCCTTTTGAAAGCTGAATAATAAAAATTGGTCTTAGGGGATTAAATTCTATGCATTCTTGTTCCCTGGTTGGGTATATCTAAGTACATTAGTCTTGGTCAGAGGAGAATAAGACTAAGAGAAACCACAGGGAGTCATTTAGAGAAAAAGCCCCAAAGCCAGACTGCCTGAGTTTGAACCCTGACTCTGCCTGACCTTGCGCAAGTTACCTACCCAATCTGCATCTCTCCTAATCCATCTCAAAAAAGGAGATGTTAATGGTGTCTAACTTACAGCGTTTTTGTTAGGCATCTATGAGATTATATCTAAAAAACACTTTAAGCAGTTCCTGGCACAGAGACAGAATTCTATAATGCTTGTTAGATAAAATAGATGTAATTAACTTACCCTGAAAGAGTATTCATCCTCTCTATTCATTTACTTGTTTATCAATTGAACAAATATTTATGAATGTTGACTGTGTGCCAGAGAGTTTAATAAGATGCAGGTCCTGCCTTCAAGAAACACTCAGTCTTGTAAGGAGGATAGACTACTCTTAGCACTCTAAGGCATAAAACGTGTTTAGGAGAGGGGTTCAGGAAAGAGCCTCCCCTCTCCTACCAGACTATCTCAGCAAGGGTCCTATTGTTCGGAGAGAATGGAGGAGTGTGTGGGCTGTGGCTGCAGCACAGCTAGACTTTAGGGGTGCTGATGTCTGCTTCAGAGAAGGCAAAGCACCCAGGCCCCTTGTAACATTCCTGGGAGGCTGCCAGTTCCGGTATTACCAGGCAAGGCACAGGCTGCTCTAAGCAAAGCCTTCCCTTGCAAATAGGAGACACAGCAAGCTGACCGGAATGTCCAGGTCTGCAGGTGCCATGTGTAAACTTTTTCTAAATCTGATTTAAAGGTGGCACAGTGCCCTCTGGCAGCACAAAGTTGAGGACTGGGAATTGGGAAGGGGACGTATGGAAGAAAGAGACTTCAGAGGCACAAGAAGTCACCCGACCTGAGAGGTACAGGGATAGTATTTCTGGTTGATGTTTCAGCCGGCTCCTGCCCAGGGGACCCAAGGCCTTTCCTCCTTCCCTGCACCTCTGTGCAGAAATGCCACAGCTGCCAGGAGAGGGGAGACGAGAAGCCATACGAAGCAGTTGCGAATGTGTATGTGTGTGAGACAGACAGAAACGGAGAGAAGAAAAGAGGCATATTGGAAGTGTGAAAAAGATGAAAGAACAAGAAAAAAAAGAGTCTCAATATTCAGAAATGTAAGTGCTGCCCTAAACTCTTCTTTATCCACTTAATTCTGCAATTTTGAAAACTAAATTGAATTCCTTTGCAAAACCCTTTCATCATGGATACCCAAGTTAAGCTGTTAATTAAAAGACATGAAACATGGCCTGGTGGCAATCTCCATGCCTCCAAGGGGAAAGGAAAAACAGCAGCTTCATGGGTGTTGGCTTCTCGCCTCCCCAGAAGACACGGTCTTGATGTCCTTAGAGTGGGCCCCAAGAAGTTGGGTTTAAGGGAGACCCCAGGCAGAGGGAGGCCTTCTGGCTACCATTTCCACCCTGGCCTGTGGCTACAGGCCTGCCCACATAGCAAGCACCCTGGCTGGGATACGGCAGCTGCGCTAGTCCTTCTGGTTTTCCCTTTGTTCCTCCTGCAGCTTGGTACGGCGTCTGATCCCAAACCCAGTATGACCAGTCTACAGATACCTGCACCAGCCCATCCTAGACCTGGCTGTCTTTCCAGGCGAGGCTGGAGCTCCCCAGAGGGGTCCAGGCGTCGCTGAAGTCCAGGCCTCTATTGCAAGCAGCAACTCCGGGTTGCTGGGGTTTTGAATTCCTGGCCTGGGGTTGCTTTTGGATGTGGCCGCTCCAGTTTGAATCCCTGCAGCGCCATCTGCTGGCCATCTCCTCTCAGTACCTAGGATTCCCTGGGACGCCCATGGCTCCTGAGCAGCTGGGACGTCCTGACTGGCAGCAGCAGACTCCAGCGACCAGGTCAGGCCTTCTCCAGAACCCCTGATAAAGAGGTGCCCCCCTATATCCAAAATACCCCCAGGGCATGCCCAGGTCTCCTTGGCTGTGAGGCTGAGAAGCATGCAAATGCTCACAGCACGATCTTACGCCTTGACATCCGGTTTTGTCAGAGGCATTTGAACCAGAGCAACTCCATCTTGAATAGGGACTGGGTACAGTGAGGCTCAGACCTAGTACGATGCATTCCCAGAAGGTTAGTTATTCTAAGTCACGGGATGAAATAGGAGGTCAGCACAAGATACAGGTCATAAGGACCCTGCTGATAAAAACAGGTGGCAGTAAAGATGCCAGCCAAAACCCACCAAAACCCACCAAAATCAAGACGGCCTTGAGAGGGACCGCTGGTCGTCCTCACTGCTACACTCCCACCAGCGCCATGATAGTTTACAAACACCATGGCAACATCACAGAGTTACCCTACATGGTCTAAAAAGGGGAGACATGAGTCATTCACCCCTTGTTTAGCAGATCATCAAGAAATAACCATAAAAATGGGCAGGCAGCAGCCCTCAGGCCTGTTCTGTCTATGGAGTGGCCATTCTTTTATTCTTCTACATTCTTAATAAACACGCTTTCACTTCATTCTATGGACTTGCCCTGAACTCTGTCTTGCATGAGATCCAAAAACCCTCTCTTGGGGTTTGGATCCAGACCCCTTGCCTGTAACAGTTTCATCTCTGCTTTTTGCCCGGCGTGTGGCCTATGAATGTCCTGTTCCTCTCTGGGCCTCAGTGTCCTCCTCTATAAAGTAAGAAGTAGAGCAAGGCGACTTCTAAGGCCTTTCCAGCTGTAGTTTTCTGTGAGCCACGTGACACCCAGCCCCGTGTGAGAACCATCGTGGTTACCATCCAACAAGCTCCAGAGGGAATTGAAAGAGATGGCTCTAAACTCAACCTTGAATGCACTGTCTGAAATGCACTCGAGTCTAGCAAGAACAGCAGGACAGAGCGCTGAGGAATTTGTGCCTGGGGCTCCTCCACTCGTATCTAAGTGCCTGTAAAGAAAAGGAGGTCTCCCTAACCATCAAACAAAGATGGTGGCAGGGGAGTGGCCATCCCATGGTTATGGCTTGCAATAAACCCCTTACCTGCCCCAGTGTTTACAGAACGAGGAAGCATCTTCTAACATCTACAAGGAATTTTTGCACAAGGGCCTATAATTACTGCCTATTATGAAGAAGTGCATGAGAGAGAAGCTATGGATTATAAATTCATGGTAGATTATGTTTTAATGTTCCCCAAACAGAATAATAATTGCTAAAACTGCTTTGGGTATCAAGCTTCATTGCACTGAACTGCCCTCCAAGAATTACTATTTTTAAAAATCACTTATGGTACCAGGATGGCACAATGTCACAGAACTGGGCTTATCCATGGTAGTCTTTGTCAAAGCCACCACGTCTCTGTGCATTCATGTTCAGAGCAGGATATGAGTGCCAATGCTGTAAATTAAGGTACAATTTGTAAATGCTTCATTAATATTTATTAAATGATTACTAGATGCTTTTACAATCTTTAATATAATATAAAGCAAGTCATTAAAATGCATTAGAAGCATATTCTTAGTAAGCCCTGCCATAGCCTGCTGTTAGGAAATCCCTGGTTTTATGATCCTCCCCCTAAATCCTTTTCCAACATATAATTATCAGGAGGATATAGAAACTTAAGTGGCTGTCTTATCAAAACATCCCCTAGGAGAGGGACAGCTATTGCCCTCATGGGAATCGAAAGCAGGGAGTCTTTTTTTCAACTCCCTTTCCAAATTCAATATACTTTGATCCTGATGAATAAATTTAACATCTGGGTGATTAAAAATGGCAGCCTACTCCAGAGTGTTCAGAAGGATTCTGAGGCTCTATTTGAGCTAAGTGGAAAAGAACACAGGGATTGATAAGTGATACTTGTTTGTGGGTACTGTAGAGTAAGTAACACCCATCTCTGATTTAGGACAAGGGAGATAACCCAGGCAGAGGAGTTCCAAGGTATGCTGGGGCCTCTGCAGGACTGGGATTTTAGTCATGTACCATTATGCTCAGCTAATGTTTTTCTTTTTAGTACAGACAAGGTTTCACCATGTTGGCCAGGCTGTTTTTAAATCCCTGGCATCAAGTGCTCCACCCAACTCATGCCCATCTCTCTTTTTTTTTTTTTTTTTTTCTTTTTTGAGATGGAGTCTCACTCTGTCACCCAGGCTAGAGTGCAATGGCATGATCTCGGTTCACTGCAACCTCTGCCTCCCAGTTCAAGTGATTCCCCTGCCTCAGCCTCCCAGGTAGCTGGGATTACAGGTGTGCACAACCACTCCCAGATAATTTTTTGTATTTTGTATTTTTAGTTTCACCATGTTTCCCAGGCTGGTCTTAGACCCCTGACCTCAGGCAATCCACCCACCTTGGTCTCCCAAAGTGACAGGATTACAGTCACGAGCTACCGTGCCCGGCCCATTCATTTCTTAAAGTTCACTACCTCCCTCCTTCTGTAGCCTCTCACTACATGTTTTATTTTCTTTGAATTTACCCAGCTCTCTCCTACCTTGGTGCCTTTGCACAGGCTGGGCTTTTTGCATAGGATTCTCTTATCTCTGCTCTTCAAATGGTCATTCCTTCTTATTTTTCGAGCTTCAAATTGAATGCCAACTTCTGCAAAAGTATTTCACTGCCCATTCTACCTCCTTCCTGGCTGTGTCTATTTACTGATAAAGAATGAAGACTCAAGAATGAGACAATGGGGCACAAGCCCTAGTTCTGCAGCATTCTAGCTGTGTGAACATTGGAGCCAGTTATTCAAATTCTCTGCCCTTCAGCTTCCTTGGATATAAAATCAGGTCAGTAAGAATAGAACTCGTCTCATGGATAAAATGAGCGAACATACCAAACATTACGAAAGTGTTTAGCCCATACTAAGATTTCGTTTTTCTCATTTTGTCTACTTTTTTTTTTTTTCTGCTTTCATCCGCTACATGTCAGCACTATATGGGGATGGGCCTAATATATCCAGCACCTACTACAGAGCTTGACTCACAACAGCTTCCCAGTAAATATTAGCTAAGTTTTTAAAATTAGGATCTTCACTAGGGTTATCATGAATAAGGCCTAGTTCATGACCTCATAGGGAATCTGAAGTATAAAGAAAAAAAGAAATATGATATTTCAAATCATCTCCTTAAACTAAAAGAGAGAGAGGGAGATGTGGGGCATGAAGATATGCTCTGGGTTCAAGCAGACCTGACTTTGAATCCCAGCTCTATCATCTTTAAGAATATGGGGTTTGGGGCCAGGTGCAGTGGTGGTTCACGCCTGCAATCCCAGCATTTTGGGAGGCCGAGGTGGGTGGATCACTTGACATTAGGAGTTCAAGACCAACCTAGCCAACATGGTGAAACCCTGTCTCTACCAAAGAATGCAAAAATCAGGTGCATGCCTGTAGTCCCAGCTACTCGGAAGGCAGAGGTGGGAGGATCATTTGAACCCAGGAGGCAGAGGTTGCAGTGAGTGGAGATCGCTCCACCACACTCCAGGATGGGTGACACAGTGAGACCCTGAAGAAGAATACAAAAGAAAAAAGATAAGAAAGATAAGAAAGGAAAGGAGGGGAAGGGAAGGGAAGGGGAGGGGAGGGGAAGG
>NW_016807466.1:1150472-1152658 GCF_001698545.2 Rhinopithecus bieti | reverse complement strand
GGGGAGGGGAGGGGAGGGGAGGGAAGGGAAAGGAAAGGAGAGAAAGGAAAGGTAAGGAAAGGAAAAGAGAGAAAGGGAGAGAGAGAAAAAAAGAGACAGAAAAAGAGAGGAAGAAAGGCAGAAAGACAGAAAGAGAAAGAAGGAAAGAAGAAAGAAAAAGAAAGAAAGAAACTAAGACAGAAAGGAAAAAAGGAAGAAAGAAAGAAAAAAGAAAGAAAGAAAAAGAAACTAAGAAAGAAAGGAAAAGAAAAAGAAAGAAAGGAAGAAAAAAAAACAAGCAGGTTTTGGCAAATTAGAATGAAGATAATACTACCTACCTTCAATAATTAGAAATAATATATATAAAGGCTCTTCAAGCATGCCTGGTACATAGTAAATGCTCAATAAATAAAAGCTGCTACTCTTGTTTCTAGGGTGATTTTTATTATGTACAAAAAGCTTGGTAAATACTATGATGGACACTTAATCCAGTCTGTGCAAATAAACTGAGGGAAACGGGCCATGAATTGAAAGAATCAGAGTGAGCTGTCGCCACAGAACCCTGGATGGTCTCTAGTTAGTTTTCTAAGAACTCTCTGCATGGTCAACAGCCTACGTAAGTCTTCAGGGAGGGTTCCCATGGGAACCCCAAGGGGCCCTGCCAGCCTGGAGTTCAGTGACCTCCTGGAGTTTTCCCCAAGGCTGGAAAAAGGTCAGCTTTGGACTCCTGAGAACCTTCTGGCAGCCAAGACCCTGTCTGGTCTGGGAGAACTGCAGCAGGCTCTTCCCAACCTCCCCTCCTCTGACCGAGGAAGCAGGAGACAGACCTTGGTTCACAGGTACCTGCTCCACTGCTTCATCCATGAGTCTTGCTTCTTATGCCCCTAAAATTACATAAATACCTGTATGGCCCACGCTGCAGGAGCTTTCTTTTAAATCCTGATATAATCCTGGTAATAAAACACATTTCCCAGTTCCAAAGCCTCCTCAACAAGGGCTCTGGAGTTTGAAAGATCTGGGTTCAAATCCCACCTCTGTCACTTTCTGGCTACCAAACTTTACTTAAATTATGATACTTGATCTCTTTTAAGCCTGTTTTTAATTTTTTAAAGTAAGGGTTAATATTAGTGTAAATGTAAGATATGCATCATTTAAAATGGCAATTTTATATTACAAATGTATTATGTATCAAATATATGTATATTTAGGGTACGCCTAAACCTTTCAAATTCTTTTAAAATTAGTTGTTACCGTATTTATCTTTTTTATAAAATAATCAAGGCTGTGCCATTTGATCAAAGCAATCTATTCCCATGAGAAACGATGGCATGACCTACAAAACGCCAGCAGAGGAAAGAATATTGACGTATGGATGTGGACACTTGCTATCAACCAGTATGACAAAGTGGTATTTTCTTTGCTTTTGCTTTGTGATTCTAGGTGCTCAAGCCCCAGGAAAAAAAAAAAAAAATCCAATATGCTAAAGGAACATGAGTACAAGAAAAAAGGCACAACAGGAGAACCATTTAAGCTTATTAGTCATATTCATTCATGTTTTCATTTTATTCAGCATGGCACATTCTTCCTCACTATGACCCGCTGTGAGGGTGACGCTCTGAAGCTAACAAGCCTTAGGAAAAGCCACATACCAAAACTGGCACAGTGGCCTGGCCAAGCCTGCACAGTCTTAGCCAAGGCCATGTTAGTGTAAATATCAAGGCCAAAATGAAACCAAGGCTAGGTGCAGTAGCTTACGCCTGTAATCCTAGCACACTGGGAGGCTGATAAAGGGGGATCGCTTGGGCCCAGGAATTTGAGACCAGCCTGAGTACTGTAAAGAGATCTCATCTTTACAAAAAATACAAAAATTAGCCGGGTGTGGTGGCATGCAACTGCAGTCCCATCTACTCAGGAGGCAGAGGTGGGAGGATGGTTTGAGCCCAGGAAGTCGAGGCTCCAGTAAGCTACAATTGCACCACTGCACTCTGGCCTGAGTGACAGGAGAATCACCTGGGCCCAGGAGTTTGACAGTAGCCTGGGTGATAAAGCAAGAGCCTGCCTCAAAAATATTGTTTTAATATTTTTTAAAATATTTAAAATATTTAAAAATATAAAATGATGAAAAAAGACAATCTATTATACATTTTAAAATATTTTATTTTAAAAGTATATCTTTTATATATTAGTATTTTATTAAATATATTTAT
>NW_016807466.1:1139149-1149810 GCF_001698545.2 Rhinopithecus bieti | reverse complement strand
AACTATTCAAAATGTTTTAAATATTAAAAGGAAATATATATATAGAGAGAGAGAGAAAATAAAATGAAACCACAAGGATCCAAGTAGTAATCAAAAGAGGTAGGGGCCGATGCAACACATATAAGAAACAACAATTTACTCACCAACTAACTAAGCAGAGAAGAGTTTCCCTTGTCCTTTGATGTTTCATTTACTCATTTATTCAACAAAAAACCATTTTCTTAAAAAAAAGTCTTGGTCTCTCACCCAGGCTGGAGTGCCTTGGCATGACCTGGGCTCACTGCAGCCTCTGCCTGCCAGGTTCAAGCGATGCTCCTGCCTCAGCCTCCCAAAGAGCTGGGATTACAGATGCCTGCCACTATGCCCAACTAATTTTTGTATTTTCAGGAGAGATGGGGTTTCACCATGTTGGCCAGGCTGGTCTCATACTCCTGGCCTCAAGCAATTTGCCCACTTTAGCACCCCAAAGTTCTGGGATTACAGGCGTGAGCCTTCAAGCCTGGCCTCAAGAAAAATTCTTAAGGGCTCACTTAAGCCGGTCAGAGTGGTGGATACTGGGAACATGAAGGATGTGGGCAGGAATGTGGGGATTTCACTGAGCTCATGGTTCTCAGAGGGAAGGACATTTCCCTCCTCCTCCTCTTCTTCCCTCTGCAGTGTAAGACACAGACCGTGTCCAATGTTATTTCCTTTTCTGTTAATACTTGTTAATCACTCTTTATGTGGACATGTCTGATCTTCCGTTTGCTTTGATAAAACACAGATATTATCCCAGATTCTTTTTCATTGTGTTAAATTTTCATAAACATTTTATTTTGAAAATATTTTAGATTGACTGGGCATGGTGGCTCATGCCTGAAATTCCAGCACTTTGGGAGGTCAAGGCAGGTGGATCACAAGATCAGGAGTTCAAGACCAGCCTGGCCAGCATGGTGAAACCCCATCTCTACTAAAAATACAAAAAAGTAGCCAGGCATGGGGGCGTATGCCTATAATCCCAGCTACTTGGGAGGCTGAGGCAGGAGAATCGCTAGAACCTGGCTGACAGAGGTTGCAGTGAGCCAAGATTGTGCCATTGCACTCCAGCCTGGGTGACAAAGCAAGATTCAAGAAAACAAAGAAAAGAAAAGAAAAGAAAAGAAAAGAAAAGAAAAGAAAAAGAAGGAAAAGAAAGAAAAGAAAGAGAAAATATTTTAGATTTACACAGAGGTGTAAAGATAGCATAAGAGAGTTCCCAGATACCCTGCACCTGGCCTGAGGCTCGAGACATGACTACTGTAGTAAATGCCTTGGCAATGGAAGTGGGGAGGCTAGAGGAAGACATGAAAGGTTCACCTAACCTTGTCTAGAAAACACTACAGTTGCCTTCCTGGGGGTAGCAGCACTTCATCAGAGACAAAAAAGACAGCCAGAAGAAAGGGAAGACTGTTTCACGTGGAGAAAACAAAACGTGGAAAGGCTGGGAGGTGAAAGAGAGCAGGGTTTAGTTGGAACACATGTAAAAATGTCAGTACTGGTGGACCACAGATTGGGAGGTGTGGAGCAGCTAGAGAGAATCACCTGTTCAAGATTAATGGGAATTGGGGTGTGGGCATTTCCTTGCACAAGCTAAACCTGGTGGGCAAAGCCCTAAATACGCAATGTTTGAAACCAAGCGTGTTCGCTTTAGCATAAAATTCACTTCCTTACTTTTTTTTCTGGTCCAAGTCACACCTTTCCCAGTAATGGTCTAGCCTAGAAACAGCTCTGATCACATAATTGTAACTGTAAAATAAAACTACATATCCACAGCATGGATCATTCGTTCAAACTGTAAAGTAACTGCAAATCCACAGCACAGATCAGAGGAGAGGACCATGGGCTCAGGGATTCAGACAAGAGGGCTTTTGCCGACCTAACAAAAAGTATAAAATTTCTTAGCAAAAAGTACAACAGCATGAATGCACTTTCCCACTCTCTCACACACAAACACACATATACTTTCATGAAGTCCATGAATCTCAGTTAAAAGCTCTCACTCCAAAGAATTCATTTTGTATGAAAAACTGGATCCCTTTTCATCCTAAACTTCAACATTTTCCAAATCTACCTATTTTTTTCTTAAGCACCAACGTAACAAAACCTAAAAAAGGCAAATACACCAAATTACCTAACAATATATAGTTTTATGTGAAATAATTTTGTGTCCTAAAAAATTCTAGAAATATTACAAAGGAATGGTTATTTTCAACTCAATCAGTACCATTATCTCTTAGTCTTTACACACACACACACACACACACGCACACTCACACACACACACACTTCTAAAACCTAGGAAACCAGAAACAGTTTTTTCAGTTGTGAACAAGAATGCTTTTTTTTTTCTTTTTAATTTTTTTTGTAGAAACGAGGTCTCACTGTGTTGCCCAGGCTGGTCTTGAACTCCTGAGCTCAAGAGATCCTCCCACCTTGACCTCCCAATGCGCTGACATTACAGGAGTTAGCCACAGCACCTGGCCTAGAGCAGGTTTTAATCTGTAGACGTTGTATTTCTTTTAAATTATTATTATTATTATTATTATTATTATTATACTTTAAGTTCTAGGGTACATGTGCACAACCTGCAGGTTTGTTACATAGGTATACATGTGCCATGTTGGTGTGCTGCACCCATTAACTCGTCATTTACATTAAGTATATCTCCTAATGTTGTCGAAGACAGTGTGGCAATTCCTCTAGGATCTAGAACTAGAAATATCATTTGACCCAGCGATCCCATTACTGGGTATATACCCAAAGGAGTATAAATCATGCTGCTACAAAGACACACGCACACGTTATGTTTATTGCAGCACTGTTCACAATAGCAAAAACTTGGAACCAACTCAAATGTCCATCAATGATAGACTGGATTAGACGTTGCATTTCAAAAACCGGAGCAATTAAGACAATATTCATGAACACACCACACACAGACACACACACACACACACACACACACACACACACAATTATGTGTAAAGAAGCATCTAGAAAGAAGTATCTAACTCTTAATGGAGGTGGCCTGAAACAATTCCTGGAGGTTAGGCTTCTCACTGAAACTAAACATCTTGCCCAAAATGTTAGAAATTCCCCTGCAGAAGGAGAAGCTGGAGGAAACACCGAGAATGAGAGGCAGTAGAGAACGCCTCCCTGTTCAGCTAGTTACTGACTTGGAAGGATCCGCCAATGCACGGCTCATGGAAATTCAGCAAGGGGTTAAGACAGATTTCCAAATGGGTTTCCCTTCGTAAGACCTAGGTGCTCCACGGAGAGAACACAGCTGGGTGTGCATGCAGGCTAGCTGGAGGAGCTGGCAAGGCCTGATTTCAAACGTGAATGACAGCCTCCTGAATTATACTTTGTAAAACTCCACTCCCTGAAGACCCCAAGTGCCTGAAGAGAAAGGGTGCATGCCTAATTCACACGTCACTGACGTTTGCAAATACAGCATTTTCGTAAATGTCTTTCATCTCTCCATTCTTGCTAAGCCTCTAAGACTCCAATTTTCTCTGAACGAATGAATGCACAAATAAATAAATAAACAGAAGAAAACATGTAAGCACACCACGATGTTCTTTTCCCAGAGGGTGATCATTCATCAGTATTTGTTTGGAAGTTGGCCTGTCACAGGGTTGTGAAAAGGTGAAGAGAAAAGCTATTGAACATCCAGAAAAGGAAAAGCTTTCCACACCAAGGTCAAGTATATATCAGCCATGAGACAAAGCAACACTCATTTCAACCTGAGGCCACAATGTACCTTGACCCCAGCCTCATGAAAACAACAATTTGCAGTCATCTATAAAACACTTCCTCTACTTTCTCTGTTCCATTGGCTTCTTCCAAACTCAGACTCCTGAGTTAGCAGTATCTGGCTATATTTTACAAGCATGTGTGTGTGTGTGAGTGTGTGCGTTGCATGCTAACGTTTGGGGCCAAGATTTATCTCATTCTCTGATGGCATTTTATTGTTATTAGAGAGCCATAAATTTCAGCTCCGTTAGCACTGCATTTAAATATGCATCCGCCAAGATAGAAAGGTGCTGGATCTATAGTACGCTATAAATTTCCATTATTTGCCATCATTCTATACTTGGGCCTTGGCAGAGCTCAGCCGAGGCTGCACATTTTGTTTAGATAGCTCCTCTTCCCTGAAGGGAAACTTCGCCAACACTTGAAGCAGACACGATTTGCTGGCCGCGACTCTGTTTGCACCTTAACAGCTGTTTTGCTTTTTTATTTAGAGAGAACAGGGTTGCCACCATCTGTCTTTTGAAAAATGAGTTCTGCTTACAGCAACATGGAACCGTAAAAAAAAGAGAAAGAGGCTGAAGGATGAAGCCAAAAGTCATGAAAGAAAAGGGTTGCTCAACCAGGAGATGAAAATAATGGTGAAACATTTACTACTGGTGGGACAAAAACATGAAACAAATTTACCAAAATGCCTGTCAGGGCTTTCAAGGTTGGTACACAGGGATCAAGTGACAGCCAGAAAAGAAACAGTCTTAAGTTCTCTCCAGCAAGTGCTGGCAGAACCCAAATCACAATAACGTCACCTAGTGGGTAACCACATCCCGTCACCTGCCCTGCTCACAGCATCCTAAAACTGCCCAGTGAAGTAGACAGTTTAATCAACTCCCCTTTAGAAAAAAGAAAAATACGGTCACAGGCATCAGTCAGATGTCACTTCAAGTTCAGCACTTCCACTTTCTAGTTGTGCATCCTGTATCATGCCTGTTACCACATCCACCAAGTGAGGCATGTCTACCCAACTGGAAGTGGGGCTGGAGGAATTATGTGACATGATACATGTAAAACACTGTGTGCAATGCTTGGCACATAGGTGTGCTGAACACACTGTGGCTATATCTGTTATCAAAGCAGTTCAGTGATTTAGGTTAGGTCCCAAAACAAGTGAGGAACATGAGCCCAGATTTAAACCACCCAGTCTGCAGAATTTAAGTCCAGTGCTGGCTTTTAATATCCGAAAGCCATCTTCTAAAACTCAACTCTATAGGCGAGTTTATACCATGACACCACATTAACTCTCAATCTTCAGTTTGAGCAGTATGGCAGAAGGATATGCCACATCTAAGATAGATCCTGGGGATGAGGCAGGTCCTCTTCCACATAACTGCTTGGGGATACAGGTTGATGGCGATTTCATGATCTCAAAAAAGGACTTCAAATTCACTGTGGCAAGGGACTGTGGTGTCTAGTGGTGTCTGCCTCTTCCATGCTTTGTCCCAGAAGTGATGAACTTTACTAAGCCTACAATTCATTGGCAAGAACAAGCCTCATGGTCTCACTTAACTGCAATGAATGACTGGGAAGTGTAGTCTTGCCAAGAACAAAACCCTATAACCACATAGTGATAATTACTGATATTGTCTATCACACCAACTGATGGGCAAATGATGAATTAACTGGGTCTTTCCCCTTCATCGAGAAGTTAGATTTTCCTGAAACATGTTGCTTACCTCTATAGATATAATTAAAGTCAAGTAAATTTGGTATTCCACAATTGCTTATTATGGAATAACATTTCTTTCTACCCAAATCAGACAATGTTATTAATCAGAAAAAAAGAATTCAAGAAAAAAAATGTTATTAAAATGAATTACTGGGAATGGAATAGAACATAATGGAAATGTGAATAACTAGACTGCTAGTCATCAAAAAATTTCAAATACGCCTTGTTTGCTTAAAAGAGCCTTTTAAACAAGAGGAGATGAATCACAAATGATGTCTAATAGGCTCTTAAATAAGCCAAAAACTCAGAATAATGTGAACAGCCTTCTATCCAAAGCAGTCCTGAGAATTAATTGATGTTTGATTTGAGAAGGGAATAATACTTTCTCCTCTCCCCAGCGTCTGTCTGAACACTGTTGACCAAAACTTCCTGCTCAGTGCCTTATACTCCAGAAGATTCAGATTGCATAAGTCTATAAAATGACTCAAGTTTGTTTTTGCCAACTCTGAGGTGATTCTGATGCCCAGCAAAGGCAGAGAAGCCAAGCTCCAGATCTACTCCATAGTCTAGGAGAACAATCCCAGGAATATGAGCAGTTTCTGATTTGCAGTCCCAGGCCATATGCTCACCCATAGCCTCAGCACCTATAACGATACTAATGCCTTCACAGTGCCATTGGATGCAACTACTGCGGTCACCATGACAAATCCAGACCACTGAGAGTGAGTAAGAAAAAAGAGAACATGAACTGACCCTTGACTGTGTCTGAGACCCCAAGTTTGTGCTACTCCATAACACAAGAAAAAGATAAACAGAATCCCTGCATTCATGAAGCATAGAACCTGGTAAAGAGACTGAGTGCAGTGGCTCACACCTGTAATCCCAGCCCTTTGGGAGGTTGAGGCGGATATATCACAAGGTCAGGAGCTCGAGACCAGCCTGCCCAATATGGTGAAATCCCGTCTCTATTAAAAATACAAAAAAAATTAGGCAGGCATGGTGGTACATGCCTGTAATCCCAGCTACCTGGGAGGGTAAGGCAGGAGAATTGCTTGAATCCAGCAGGTGGAGGTTGCAGTGAGCTGAGATTGCGCCACTGCACTCCAGCCTGGGTGACAGAGTAAGGCTCCATCTCAAAAAAAAAAAAAACAAAAAACAAAAAAAATACCTGGTAAAGAACTTAGTTTCTAGTTTAACACCCACTCTCTCTCACTCATGATTCCATTCCCATTACCCCTTGAAAGATTGAGAATCAAATCCAAAATATATTTTCCCAACCTTTTTTTGTGTGTATTTTTGCAAAGGCAGTTATTCCATTTAAACTTCAGTTTAAGGCTGGGTGCAGTGGCTCATGCCTGTAATCCTAGCACTTTGGGAGGCTTATCAATGTAATCCTAGCACTTTGGGAGAAAGGCGGATCACCTAAGGTCAGGAGTTTGAGACCAGCCTGGTCAACATAACTAACCCCATCTCTACTTAAAAAAAAAAAAATAGCCAGGCGTGGTGGTGCATGCTTGTAATCCTAGCTACTAGGGAGGCTGAGGTGGGAGGATTGCTTGAACTCAGGAGACTGAGATTGCAGTGAGCCAAGATCATGCCACTGCACACTCCAGCCTGGGTGACAGAGCAAGACTCCATCTCGAAAACAAACAAATGAAACCTTCAGTTTACACATCATTTTGAACAGGTTTAGTTTCATTTGTCAACGTTTCAGCACCTTGGACACTTCTTTTTGAGCATTTATTTGGCACATACAACTGCCTGGCCCAAAAAATCTGCCATTCCAATTACACTCTGTATTTATTTTTAATATATTGAGTGAATATTGTTACCTACTTGGTCCCCAAGTTCCCTGAAATCTGCTTTTCCTTCTTTTAGGGAGGATATTGATGTTGGGAATAGAATATATAGCATTTTGTTATAGCAGCCTGAACACACTAAGATATAAGTTTGTTAAAATGGGTCAAAATTTGAAATGAAACATTATTTCTCCTCCAACCTAGTGTGCACAGCTTTCCAACAATTACAAAGCTAGTCACTCCGGCCTTCCTTTGCTGACAAAGTAAGCTTAAAATTAATTGTCCCATAATAAACAAGTCTGTTGGATCTCATTTACTTTTTCTGGAGCACGATTCCTTTCCATTGTTTTGTTAACAGTATTTAAAAATCACACTGTACAAGAGAGAAAGGAAACCAGAGATAAGGTATTCCAATGTCCTTGTGTTTTTCTCATTCTTTTCCAGGGAGTTGTTAACATGGCTTGGGAAATGAGACAGAGGTGACTTTCCATGTCATGAGTGATTGAAGGCTCCTTGCCTATGACACACTCATGTAGCCTCAGAAACCTGAAGGATGAGTAGGTTCATAGACGCAAGACGATGGAATTGAAGAGACCTAAGATTCAGTCCCAGGTCTGTCACTAGTAGTTATGAGATCTCACCTGCCAGACATTCAGTCTGTCAGCCTCAGATCCTGTATCTTTAAAATTGGGGAAATTTCTTTCATCTTGCAGAGTTATGGAAGAGTTAAGAAAGTGGAACAAAAACACCCACAAAATCTCCCAGCATTCAGTGATGGTCAGTAAATGATAGTGATCATAGTCTCATCCTACGATTATTCTAGATCTTTGCTGGATGGATTCTGAAGCTGTTTCTCATTAGTGACTCCATACGTCTGACCTAAAGTCCACTTACTATTTTGGAGGTCTGGGTAATCCAGTCTGACCTACAGTGGCTGGCCTTGACCTCACTGATCAGAACACCACATCATGATCTACTTAGCCAATGTCAGAGGACAAATGAAGGGCGTATCTCCAGAGAGAAATGTGCAGAAGATGGGGTGGAAGAGCATGCAATACCAGTTAAGCTAACATCATCCAAAGGAATCCCACTCCTTCCCATTTCCCATGACTGATATCACTAACCAAAAACAACTTGGAAGACCCAAACTGTTTTAACAAGACATAGCAACAAACAGCCTGCCTGGTTTCCATCCCCATCTGCCACACTTGCACCCTTTAAGACCTTGGAAAATTACTTAAGCTTTCTGAGCTTCAGTTTCTGCTTCTGCAAAGTGAAAATGATGATAGCATCTTGACCTCAGAATCATTACAAGAATTATATAAGTTAATGTTGCAAAAGCACTTAGAACTAGCCCTGGAATGGTATGAGGACTCCACGAACGACTGTTAATTATTGAAATCAAATAAATCCAAATCTTTCTGCAGTTTTTGAATTTTCAACTACATAAGACACAGCCTGAACGCCTCTCTTCTTTCAGTAACCCTTTCCCGGCCAGGAAAATAAAAGAACTTGCTTTCAATTAAAAGGCAAGGCCACAAATTGACTTGAAATAAAAACAAACAAACAACAAACAAAATATAACAGAAAAGAACAGCTTAAGTAGTTAATTTATCCTCTTGCCCAAGGCCCTGCTATGACTCACTTTGGTGGGAGAGCTTTATCAGCACACTGTCTTCTGCTCAAGAAAACAAATGTGGGCTGGGCACAGTGGCTCACGCCTATAATCCCAGCACTTTGGGAGGTGGAGGTGGAGGCAGAGACAAGCAGATCACTTGAGGCCAGGATTTTGAGACCAGCCTGGCCAATATGGGGAAACCCTGTCTCTACTAAAAACACAAAAATCAGCCGCGCAGTGGTGGCATACGAATGTAATCTCAGCTACTTGGGAGGCTGAGGCAGGAGAATCGCTTGAACCCAGGAGGCGGAGGATTTAGTCAGCCAAGATCACTTCACTGCACTCTAGCCTTGGTGACAGAGACAGACTTTGTCTCCAAAAAAAAAAGAGGGGAGATGTGATCAGTGTCTCTCCCTTCTTTTCCAAACCAAATCTCCTTCACTGGCCACCAGACATCTAGCTCCATGGATGTTCATTGACTCTGTCAACTCTAAGAGTTCTCATTGACCACTGCATATAATAATCACCAAGGTCTCACCAGTGTGTGTCCTAGGGTAAGGGTCTGCCCAGAAAGTCTAACCACACTGGGTTTGATGCTCACCATGCAAGTTCTTTCTCTTGTGTTATCTAAATGCTCATGAAAAGCAGTTTTCTCTTGGTCCTGAAGAATTCGCCATTTAGCCCCAGGTTGTCTGTAGATTTGAACTTCAGGACTTAATAATGACACGTATGTATAAGGGATCCTCATAGTATTCACAGCTGATTAAGTCTCACCCCTCCTGGAACGATCACGTGCTTTGCAGCAAAGAATAGAGTTGATGCCCTTAGGCAACCCGTTAGAGAAGTTAACTAAATTTGAATTCTCCCAGGGCCTCTTGAGTGCATTTTTTTTTTTCTTAAGAGTTCTCTGAGCTTCTATCAAGTCTAATTGATTTTTAGCGCAGGAAGCCTTACCTCCCAATATAGCTTCGGACCCTTTTTCCTTGCAGCCAATGGCAAAAGATCCGTTTATAAATTGTTAAACATGTTCACAGCTAAATGGCACCAAAATAGCCCAGGAATATTTTAATATTCATAGTTTGCTTTGATGAAAATACAAACTTTTCACGTGAGCTCTAGGATTATTTTTCATAAGGCAAGCAGGTTACAGAGCTGAGTGCCACTTAATTTAGTGTTTAATCAAGAGAACTACTGTGGTATCAGGCTGATTAGGTTGGCTCAACTGCTGCCTGCTCAATTTTTCCCCATAATTGTGGGATATTCTTTATGGTGACAAGTGCCCAGACGGTAGAATTCCAATATGCTATACATCAGCTTCTCCATTATTGGATTAGCTGGATGTGGCATCGTTACTGCTGCACTTTCATTCCTAGCATTGATCGCATCGTCCCTTCTATTTCACAATTAATGCAAGTCTGCTGGATTGATCAATCTTCTCCTGTGCTTGGGCTGCAGTCAATATATTCTTATGGCCATGTGTTAGTGATCTGCAGGGTTTCTTGCAAGACCTGTGGATTTGTCACTGTGGCGAGACATTTTTTTTCATTTTAAGGTGCTTCTGATCATATGAGACTGCTTGATGGAGGGTCTTCAAATTATACATGTACAAAGAAAAAGAAAGAAGGAAGAGACAGAGAGCGAGAGAGAAAAAGAGAGAATGAGAGAAAGAAGAGAAGAGGAAGAGAAAAAAAGGGAAAGGAAGAGAGAAAGAAAGAAAGAAGAGGGGAAGGAAGGAAGGGAGGAAGGAAGG
>NW_016807466.1:1109097-1138278 GCF_001698545.2 Rhinopithecus bieti | reverse complement strand
GAGGGAGGAGGCAAATGGGGTAGGGAGGGAGGAGGCAAGGGGTAGGGAGGGAATTTCATTTTCACAGCTTTCAACCTTAAATCTCTTGAATTACTACTCTAGTTCACTGAATTTTACTTTTTTTATTTTTATTTTTTGAGACAAAGTCTTGCTCTGTCACCCAGGCTGGAGTACAGTGGCATGATCTCGGCTCACTGCAACCTTGGCCTCCGGGGTTCAAGCGATTCTGCTGCCTCAGCCTCCTGTGTCTGGGATTACAGATGTGCCACCATACCTGGCTAATTTTTGTATTTTTAGTAGAGATAGGGTTTCACCACATTGGCCAGGCTGGTCTCAAACTCCTGGCCTCAGGTGACCCACCCGCCTCAGCCTCCCAAAGTGCTGGGATTACCACCAGTATGAGCCACCTCACCTGGTCTGAATTTTACTTTCTAATACTTCAAGCTATTCATTCAAGACTCACTAAAACCAATTCACCAAAAATATAATCCTGTTACATTTTCTTTGGTAACAACTATTCTCATTATGCAGTGGATATATATTTTTTTCAATGAGAACTTGTATATGAAACAAGAAAGGGCAAGAGGTGTAGGGGTGGTTGAAAACTAGATCCAAGTTTGCTCTCAACTGAATGTAGATAATTCTAAGTTGGGTGAGAGACACGATACCCAGCGTAACATTGGTTTTTTGTTTTGTTTTTTTGCTACCATTTCTGAAACGTGTTGCCATTTCATGTGTTTCTCAGGACACCTGTTGTATTAGGAGGCCTGGCTACCAAGTTTGAGAAGATTGCATGGAGGTTCTCACACGCCCATGTTGATACCTCCCAATGCTGAGTTGTCCACTAGGTTGGACACAGAAACACACAGGAGCGTGCAGGCTTCAGTGGCAGCAGCCTTACCCCATCCTCACAGTTTCTAAGGACCTGCACGTAGGGAAGTGAGATGATTTTCTTGGGAGTTTACTCTGTATAGTCAAGAAGTTAGCAGCAAAACTATATGCAAAATCTTGTTAAAGAGAAGAGCTTCCAAACAACAAAGAGTAGAAACACACAGTTACATTGAAAGAATGATTAAAACAGTCAAAGATGGCTGGAGGATGGGAGAGTGTTTAACTATGAGCAGTAGGCAAATTTATGACCCACTTCCCCAAGATACCCATGGCCTAATCCCCAGAACCTGTCAATGCAATGTGTGACATAACAAATAGGATTTTGTAGATGTTATCAAAGGTATGCATCTAAAACTAGGGAGATGATTCTGGATTATTGGGGAGAATCCCATCTAATCACAAAAGCCCTTAAAAACACAAGACTTTCTCCAGCTGCAATGAGGGAGATGTGGGAGAAGAAGTCTATGAGATTTCAAGAATGAGAAGCATTTGTACCACTGCTGACTGTCAGTTGGAAGAGTCCACACATCATGAAAGGAAGTAAAAGGCTCCCAGGAGCTAAGAGAAGCCCCTCGGCTAGCAGTCAGTAAGGAAGTGGGGACCTCAGCTTTACACCTGCAAGGAAACAGATTTTCCTGACAACCTGAAGGAGTCTGGAAACTGGTTCTTTCCAGAGCCTCCTGATCAGTCCATACAGCCAACCGTTGACATCAGCCTTGAGAAAAACTCACAGTGTAGAAACCAGTTGAGTCAACTACACTTCTCACCTATAGAACCGTGAGATCATATGTATTTCTTACTTCAAGCTGCCAAACGTGTAGTAGTTCTGGTAGTGGTAGAAAACTAAGATTATGAAAACATGGAAAAGACAAGACAGTGGGTCCACATGGGGAGGTGATTGGAAATGCAGAACAAAGTCTCAGACATAACGTGCCAGGGTTCAAAGTGTGATTGCACTGCTTGGGAGCTGAGTGTCCTTGGGCAGGTGACTTAATTTTGCTAAGCATCCTCTTCTACATAGGCTTTATCTTTTCTTAATGAAATTAATGGCCAGGCACAGTGGCTCATGCCTGTAGTCACGGCACTTTGGAAGGCTGAAGAAGGAGGATCACTGGAGTCCAGGAGTTCAAGACCAGCATGAGCATCAGAGGGAGACCTCGTCTCTGCAAAACCTGAAACCTAGCCAGGTATGGGGGTTCCCAACTCTTGTCCTACCTACTCAGGAGGCTGAGGCGGGAGGACTGCTTGAGTCCAGGAGTTCGAGGCTACAGTGAGCTGTGATCATATGACCGCATTCCAGCCTGACCAACAGAGACCCCGTCTCTAAATTTAAAAAAACTTGTTTGGCAGGGCTCAGGGGCTCACACCTGTAATGCCAGCACTTTGGGAGGCCAAGGTAGGTGGATCAAAACATCAAGAAATCGAGACCATCCTGGCCAACATAGTGAATTCCATCTCTACTAAAAATACAAAAATTACCTGGGCATGGTGGTCTGTACCTGTAATCCCAGCTACTCGGGAGGCTGAGACACGAGAATTGCTTGGACCTGGGAGGCGGAGGTTGCAGTGAGAATTGCTTGGACCTGGGAGACGGAGGTTGCAGTGAGCCAAGATCGTGCCACTGCACTCCAGCCTGGAAACAAAAAGAGTGAGAATCCATCTCAAAAAAAAAAAAAAAAAAAAAAAAGTTCATGACATTACCCATGCCCTCTAGTGAAACATGTTCAAAGGCACACCTGTATTTGAACAAAGTAGGGTTTACTACCTGTTGCAAAGGAGAACATATACCATGAGGAACCACAGACTATCTCAGTAAGACGTTGTCAGGGACAACTTCTTAGAGGATTTGCCTTTCTGTTACATGATCCTGAGTAGGGCTCAAAGAATTAGGGCTTTTCTCTGGATTGGATGCTGTCAGAAAGCAGAGCAATTATATCAATTATATCACTAGGTGTCTTCATAGTTCTTATCCAGAAGAAGGGAAGAATTCAGGGAAGTGAAAGCTGTAGTTGGTGAAGCAGCAGCAGTCACTCACATAAGCCAGAAGAGGAAGATGACTGGTCATCTTTCGATTTAGGGAAGGCCCATGTTTTGGACTGAGTTCAGTCATGACCATCTAGTGGTTTTCACTTGTCCTGACCCACCACAGTCCTGAGATGGCCTTGTCTGATGCTGATGTTCTATGAAATTGTTTGTGATCAACAGGCAATACCAAAGTCAATCTGTGAGTGTCAGGCCAGCTCCTACCAACACCAAGCCGTCACCAATAGGATCTTTCAGGAGCTGTTTTTCTATTTCTCAAGATAAAAAACATAAAACACTTATCATTAATACCAATTTTCTCATTCACTTGCCATTCCTGAATTCCTTCTCCCCATTCATGTCAATTATCTTTCTAGACATAACCCAGAAACTTTTCTCTTTTTGTTCTTCCACAAGAAATACTGACAGTATTGGAATGTTTCCTTGCCATCCCTCTATTCTATAGGTCGACTTAGTCTTTCTCCCCCAAAGCAAGCAAGAACACAGTCTCATGAAAAGGGAAGAAGATGACTGGAATGGAAGCAAGGAATCTTTAGATTCTCTTGAAAGGTAAGGGGAAGGCTATTAGCACTCATCTTTTCATGCTGTCTGTGCTGCACACAACAAAAGTGAGGGTACGTGTTTGTTCATTTTGTTTTGTTTTGTTTTTCGAGATGGAATCTCACTCTTGTCACCCAGGCTGGAGTGCAAAGACACGGTCCCAACTCACTGCAACCTCTGCCTCCTGGGTTCAAGCAGTATTCCTGCCTCAGCCTCCCAAGTAGCTGGGATCACAGGCACCCACCATCATGCTCCGCTAATTTTTGTGTTTTTAGGAGAAATGGGGTTTCACCATGTTGGCCAAGCTGGTCTCGAACTCCTGACCTCAAGTGATCCGCCCGCTTTACAAAGTCCTGGAATTGCAGGCATGAGTCACTGCACGCGGCCTCTTTGTTCAAGGATTCGACCTGTTCTGTCCCAATAGGTTCCAACAGCTGATCCAGCCACTTAACAGAGACACGTGGATTAGCTTCTCTTAATCTGGTGCAGCCAATCCTTGGTGTCTCACAGCTACTTCTCCTTTCTTGAATACCAGCTCACCATACATCTTCCTGGTTATAATGCGGCTTTTCTTTATTTTCCCTATATAGAAAAAATGCCCAGACAGTGGCATACAAGCGTTGAGCCTTTCAAGAAAACTGTTCTAAATGAAAGCCGTTAAATAGAGATTCATTATACTAATAAACCTTAGATACATAGCAGGATATGTCCGTGACAAAGAGATGGTCTCTCTCTTGGAGTGCCTGCATACCAAGTTACTGGTCCTCCCAACCTGGGCTGGGCTCCAAATCTCCAAATCCAGGCTATGGTGACTCCACCAGAGTCAAATATTGTCCAGTTGGGGTCTGTGAGAGTAAATAAAACAGGTACGCAAATAATCTGATGCCATGGTGTCTTCGCTTTTACCCTGATGTTGAGGTGCTTAATAACACACAAATATAACCTTAGGTATCTGAATTGAGTTAATTTAATCTAATTAATATATAATGCGTAAGATTGTTCTTACACATTATATATTCTATGCATGAGATTCAAAAGATAATGCCTAAGAAGAATCTTATACATTATAAATTATTCTATGCATTATTCTTCTATGCATAAAATTCAAAAAGATGCTCTATTAAGTACGAAACAAAACTGATTTCTAGCGCTCACATTGGCAACACATATACTAAAACCAGAATGATACAGAGAAGGTGGTATACCACCTGTGCAAATATGGCACACAAATTTGTGAAGCATTACATTTATTTTAAAAAAAAAACCCTCATTTCTACACTGGGGAAATGGGGTATTTTTTAAAGGGAAGCAGATAAATTTATTGACAGTTCTTCTAATGATCATTTCATTGACCCACTAAAAGCCAATTTACGAAATAACCAATCCTCTGAAAACCATTAGTGAGTCTTTGCAATTTATAAGTAGAACCTGGACAAGGAAATGTCCTTTCGTCTCATCCCAGGAAGTTCTATTAATACAATTAGACTTGATGTGCATATCATGTTTTTTTCTAATACATACTAACTGAATTACATTCTTTGTATTTAATAATCACAGCACCAAGTAAGCTTTCCTATGTTCCTTTGATGCTACACGGATCAACCTTTGAGTTTATAGCTAACAAAACTTTCCTGGAAGAGCTTAGTTTTTCTCCAGAGGTATTTTAATACCTGGTTTCAACCCCTGGTTTTATTTTATTTTTAAAGTGTGTAAATATGCATCCCTGAGAGCAGGATTTAACAGGGCTTCAGAAACTTTTTTTTTTTTTTTTTTTTTTTTTTTTGAGATGGAGTCTCGCTCTGTCACCAGGCTGGAGTGCAGTGGCGCGATCTCTGCTCACTGCAAACTCTGCCTCCCAGGACCAAGTGACTCTCTTGCCTCAGCCTCCCGAGTAACTGGGACTATAAGCGCTCACCATCACTCCCAGCTAATTTTTGTACTTTTAGTAGAGACAGGGGTTCACCATGTTGGCTAGGATGGTCTTGATCTCTTGACCTTGTGATCCGCCCACCTTGGCCTCCCAAAGGGCTGGGACTACAGGCATGCATCACCATGCCCAGATAATTTTTCTATTTTTCGTAGAGATAGGGTTTCACCATGTTGGCCTGGCTGGTCTCGAATTCCTGACCTCGTGATCCTCATGCCTCGGCTTCCCAAAGTGCTGTGATTACAGGCATGAGCCACCGCACTGAACAAAAATAGTTTAAAAGGTCTTTTTAAATCTCTTTCTTGCTGGATAAATAGAAAACCTTCATATTAGGGCAATTTCATGTGTAAACCCACATGCTCACACACATACACACAGACAAAATAGCTTTAGAGGATAAAAGAAAATGCATTGGCTCACATACTTGCAAAGTTCCAAAGGAAGTAGATTAACTTCATGCACCACTGTATCCAGGGCCTCAAGTGACAGCATCAAGAGTTTCCCTTTTCCTAACTTCTTAGATTGCGTGTCAGTATGTTCACAGGTGGATGGCCACCATAACCCTAGACTCACCTAACTAGATCAACAACCCCATGAGGAAAAAATAATTTCTCCATAGAGTCTAAGAGCAAAGTCCCCCAGGAATCTCTCGGTGGTCCACCTGACCATATACCCATCCCTCAATCAACCTGCCCAGGGATACTGTCACTCTAAACACCAAGAGTTCACTCATGTGCTCAATCCTGTACACAATAAGAAATTCCAGAAGAACAAAATAGAACTGATCTTCCATTCTGGGGACTCCTGCTTACTATGGGGACTCCCCACTTACTAAGAAAACCTGAGACAGGTGCTGAATAGAGTTAAAATGATAATAATAAAGATGTTCACAAAATCTCTCAAACTGAGATGCCTCCTGATTCTGGAAAGTTTCTACAAAGAAATAATAGAGGCCAACGTGTTGACTCATGTCTGTAATCCCAGCACTTTGGGAGGCCAAGGTGGGCAGATCACTTGAGGTCAGGAGTTTGAGATCAGCCTGGCCAACAAGGTGAAACCCTGTCTCTACTAAAAATACAAAAATTAGTCGGGTGTGATGGCACATGCCTGTAATCCCAGCTAGTTGGGAGGCTGATGTAGGGGCGTCACTTGAACCTGGGAGGCGGACGTTGCAGTGAACTGAGATCATGCCACTGTACTCCAGCCTGGGTGACAAAGTGAGACTCCATCTCAAAACAAAAAACAAACAAATAAACAAAATACATATACACACACACACACACACACATACATACATACATACACACATACACACACACACACACACACACACACACACACACACACACACACACACAGAGTCAGGGCCAGGGTAGGAAATACGTAAGTTGACCAGGAATACCTTGTCACGTCACAAAGCAAGGAAGCTCTCCATCTGGACAAGGAGACAACAGAAAGACATTCCCACTGGCCAAGGATAGAGTTTCAGAATGGACATTTAGAATGATGATCACTCTCCTTTGGAATATGCAAGCAAACTAACTCAAACTAATTTGAAAACTGGAAAAAAGCGAAAGAAGATACATATGCCCTATTTTTCTCATATGAACTCTATCTCAGGGTAAGCAAAGAATCATTTAAAGATTTCTCTCTGTAGAAATATTCTACCTAAAAAATGAAAAAGGAGTGATGGTAATGGTTGCTAGTGATTGGTAAAAATCTCCACAAAGGACATCAAGAAAGAAAGGCATTATGTGGTTCCTAATGGAAGTACACAAGAAAATTTATTATATGTTTTTGCCAAAAGCAAAATTGAACAAAAATCTCATCAAACTTCTGAATTTAACCACCAGTCAACAGAAAATATAAAGAAGAGAGAATACAATTAGCAAATCCAGACCGTGTAGAGACTCTTCCACAAAAACGACCTGGTGACCTCAACAAATAGATTGCAAACACTGAGTTGGAGGAGGCACCAATATAGTAAAAGAAACTTCAGGGATCTATCAACTAATTTTAATTTGAGACATATCAATCACGTTCCAATTTCTGATAAATAAGAAAACTTAAAAAAATGTTTAAGACGATCAGGTAGACTTGAAGGACGACAGAATGCTTCCTTACATTAAGAGGTTATTGCTAATTTCAAGGCATAATAATGCTAAAAAATAATGCTAATTTTTTTTTCCTTAAGAATTCTCATATTCTAATTGTAAGTATTGAAATGTTTTAAAATAATATGATGTTTGGACACCTACTTAGAGAATCATTGCTTTTGAAACAGAGGCTCCCTGTTGCCCAGGCTGGAGTACAGTGGCGTGATCTTGGCTCACTGCAACCTCTGCCTCCTGGGTTCAAACAATTCTCCTGCCTCAGCCTCCCGAGTAGCTGGAATTACAAGTGTGTGCCACCACACCTGGCTAATTTTTGTATTTTTAGTAAACACAGGGTTTTGCCATGTTGGCCAGGCTGGTCTCAAACTCCTGACCTCAAGTGATTCGCCCACCTCAGCCTCCCAAAATACTGGGATTACAGGCATGAGCCAATGTGCCTGGCCCATTGCTAATTTTAAAGGCGTAATAACATTAATGATAATACAGTTCTTTTTTAAAAAATCTCATTTTTCCCATATATATACTGATATGTTTAATAATAATAATATATTTTGGATTTGCCTCAAAATATTGATGGGAAGGGAGAGGAAGATTAAAGCATAGAAGAAAGAAGTTTGGCCACATATTGGTAGTTGTTGAAACCTGGCGTAGGGCATATGAGGGATGAGTATACTATTCTACTTTTGTGTAATTTTGAAATTTTTCATAATAAATCATTTCAAAACCACCATTAAATAAATGAGAATGCTCCAGCCTGGGTGACAGAGCAAGACTGCATCTCAAATTAAAAAATAAAATAAAAATAAAAATAAAATCAGAATGAGTTTAAGTATCACCAAATCACTCTGGCCCACCAACGAATCTGGACTAAAAATGTAGCTCCTGGCCATGCATACCGGCTCAAGCCTGTCATCCCATCACTTTTGGAGGCTGAAACAGGTGGACTGCTTGAACTCAGGAGTTCAAGACCAGCCTGATGAACATAGTCAGACCTGATCTCTAAAAAGTTAAAATAAATTAAATTTAAAAGGCCAGGCACAGTGGCTCACACCTGTAATCCCAGCACTACAGGAGACTTAGGCAGGCGAATCATCTGAGGTTAGGAGTTCAAGACCAGCCTGGCCAACATGGTGAAACCCTGTCTCTACTAATAATATAAAAATTAGCCTGGCATGGTGGTAAACGCCTGTAATCCCAGCTACTCAGGATGCTGAGGCCCAAGAATCGCTTGAACCTGGGAGGCGGAGGTTGCAGTAAGCCAAGACTGCGCCCCTGCACTCCAGCCTGGGTGACAGACTGAAACTCAGTCTCAAAAACAAAACAAAACAATTAATTAATTAAAAAAAGAAGAAACATGACTCCAGTATTTGTGGGTATGTTATAAAATACTTAGAAGGAATTTTAGACTGGGGACTCTAATAAAATACCCTTCCTACTCTCTCAAGAGAGCCTGATATGTTAAGTCTTCTGCACAACACAACCTGTAGACATCATCAAACATCCTTCAATCTTGGAATAGTCTGAGGCAAAAGATCACAAAATGTGAAACAGGATTGCAATTTTGAGACACCAAAAAGAAACAGCAGTCATCGATCACAATGATACAACCAAATTAAAATCCTCTTTTGGTTCTTCAATACAACCAGCTGTTCTCACCTGGAACTTTATGTCTCTTGCTCTTGGTAGGGCTAATTCATTGCCAAGAGCTCTGACATCACCTTTACCCTAAAACCTTGTCTAACACAACTGCCCCATCGCCAACCCATTCTGTGTCTCACTGGCTTCATCTTTCCCCCTTCAGATTTGTTTTCACCATCTGCAGCATCTTATTATTTCTTGGATTCATATGTAAACACTTGAACACAATGGCAGAAACTAGCGAGTATTGTTCATCCTCCAGTCTCCTCTCCTAAGCCAGTTTCTAGAATCCCGTAGGCTTTAGGAATACTCAGCAACAAATATTTGAACATTTAAATGCTTCATAGCTAAATCACTACTAATCCACCCAATGTACTGGTTTGGCTGCCTTCATTTTACACTAAATAAGTAAATAAATAGATAATTATATACTAAATATGCTATTGTACACTAAATATAATGTACATATTTTACTTATATCCATTTTTTTTGTAAATCTCAGCATTTCCTACCTTGAATTTTAACAAAAGAACAGCAGTTATCTTCAATTTTAGTTTTTTTTTTTTTTTGGTTTGCTAGGACTGTCAAGCAGTTTAAACGATTAAGAAATATAATATTGAAATAGACATGAGAATTGTTTTTACCTTTTTCTAAGAGCTTGCATGTAGTGCACAACGTTCAGACAATTAAACTAATGTTCTGATAACTCTTTCCTGCTATTACTAGAAGACAAATTATTTGCACTAAGAGAGCAAGAAACCCTACCTCAGAGAAATAGGGAATTGAGTAGTTTGTAGTTGTGAGAACAACAAAGTTAACATTCAATTAAGTTCCATTACAAGATTTATACTAATCATTAACCAAAAGTTGTCTTCTGTTCAGTTTCAAGAAACTAAACAATACCCTGACAAAGAGAAAGACCTTTTAAAAATTAAGCAATAATTACGGTATGTTTGCAAAATGCAGTCTATCTTTTGTATCTTAAATTTCTTGGCTGTGTAATTTGCATACACATTAAACTCTGTGGGAAATTGGAAAGCAATTCAGAATTCAACAATTAAAAGATACAAATTAAAATTGTTAACATTAACTTAAAGTTTATTGCTGGTGCAATGCTCTTGGATATAAATGAACTCTGATCAAGCAGCCGTTCCCTCTTGGAAGTTCAACATATTTTCAACGTAGGTTGACAATTGTACCTTTAAGTCATTGGTTTTGCTGATGCCACTTCATACTGATAAATATGCTATTTTAACAAATACAAACATGTATTGGTGGCAGATTTTTTTTTTTATTAGAAGGAAAAGTTGAGTCAAATCACTCTAGTCTTCAAAAGGACTTACCATCTCTTAAAAAAACTTAAAATTATTGGAGGAAAATGCTAAGATAATTCTCTATTTAATTTCAGCTAACAGAAAAGATAACTACTGAGGGTTGTAAGTTTGGGGACAAAATACAGTCAACACAACAAAAGGTACTTCCTGCTTTTATTATTTTTCATCTGCCTACAACGTACTTACAAATATGTGCATATAAATATATATATACACACATATATATGTATACAGCTGACGAGGAAATCTTCAATGCTGCCTAGAAGCTTTCTTGATAATTTATTAAAAACTCTCTAGTCTGATTTCCTGGATGCAAAGCTCAGTTCCATCAGCTTCTAGCTCTATGACTACAGATGTGTTACTCTTTCAGCCTCTGAGTCCCATTCTGCAAACTAGGAATAATGATGGAAACCAACTCATGGAGGCCATGAAAATCAACTGAGGAAAAAATTAAATCCCTGTATCTCACATGTAGAAAAGTGCTCAAACATTGCAAAGCATTATTTGTGTGAAGCATTATCAGTGGAATCCCAATCCTGCCACTTACTAGCTCTGTGACCTCAGACAGACTAATTAGCTTCTTTGTGCCTCACTGTCCCCATCGGTAAAATGAAAACACTGTGCCTAAAGCATAAAGTCATTGGGCTAGTAAATGAGTTAAATATTTGTAAAGCACTTACAATAGTAACTACAACGGATGCAAGCCCTACTGAAGTATTTTCAAGTAACAAATACGCATGTCTAGATAAGAGGATGGATATATATACACACACATATATATCCATCTAGATATATATACATCTAGATATGTATCTAGATACCTATACATGCACACACATGTATGTTTATATGCACACATACACACACATGCACAAAACCAAAGGACAGAAAAAGAACTGTTCCAATATCAAATTTAAAAAATCCCAGTACTAGTTCAATGTTATTCTAAGGCAGAGATACTGAGTATCATTGTATTTATATGAACTTAAAATTTAAGGCTAAACTAAGCTTTCCTATATTCGGGATCGCTAGGAAATCAAAAAGCCATGATTTATTGGGAACTGCCATGTTATTTTAGATGACCAAGTTTCAGAAAATTAGGATACAGTAAAACTTTCTTGACATGAAAACGAGTGGAATATACTTGACTCATCGATGGTCCTTCAAGATGCCCCAGGGCCATCAACATGGGGACCAATTATCAAGATAAGCTGAGAAGTTTAGATTTGTATGCTATAAATATACTTCCAATGGGAAAAGTGATGGGGACTAGAAAGTTTCAGACTCACAGGAACTGGGTTATATTTTCCTATATATGTTTTCTAATAAATTTGTGGTTCAAACATAGGAAGATGGAAAGAATCAGATACTTGTTTGTTGAGTTATAAAACCTGAATCAATCTCAAGTGTAAGTACCTCTAGCTTTTACTGCAAAGCCTTTCTCTCTTTTTTTTTTTTTTTTTTTGAGATGGACTCTCACTCTGTGGCCCAGGCTGGAGTGCAGTGGCACGATCTTGGCTCACTGCAACCTCTGTGCTCCCAGGTTCAAATGATTCTCCTGCCTCAGCCTTCTCAGTAGCTGGGATTACAAGTGTGCACCACCACATCCAGCTAATTTTTGTATTTTTAGTAAAGACAGGGTTTCACCATGTTGCCCATTCTGGTCTCAAACTCCGGACCTGAGGTGATCAGCCCACCTCGGCCTTCCAAAGTGTTGGGATTACAAGCGTAAGCCACCGCGCCCATCCTCAAAACCTTTCTCTTCTGTCACCACCAGCAAGATTATCAGCTTGGGAATTTTAAAACACCCTATAGGTCTACCACACATCACAATATTAAAGTGAAAAATCCATCCCCCTCCCCAAGTTGGCCACATGCAAAACAGCATCACCACTTCCAACACACACTCACACACACACACACACACACACACACAACTACTCTCAGATCATAGTCATTTTGTAATCAATACAGGTTTGACTAATGTATATCATATGCTCTAATTAATTGATCACTTTACATCCAATTCCCATTATGTAAAGCCACACTGCAGGAGAAAAGTCCATAACAAGATAAATGAGATATTAGCTTACATTACAAGTGTCAGATAACAGACTACGGTTGTTCTGAATTTTTAATTTTCCACTTAACCCCAGAGAGTTTTAGTCACAATAATTAGCCAGCATATACATGGCACACGTTTCCATATATACACATATGCAAACACATTTTTAAATACAATGGCCAATACACACACAGACACAGACACAGACACACACACACACACACAAATATGCAAGAATCACATGTCCAGTCAGGGATATGTTCTGATAGAGATATCCAAGTCAATTTGGAATTTTGTTTTGATAACATCTCACCTTGTATCTACCATCAAAAGCGAATTTTTATCAGTCTCTGAAAGCAAATGGCTTCCATGCAATTTGGTCGGTAGCATATATAAATGTTTCAAGCATAACAAAATAACATATTTCAGAAAAAGCTGTGGAATATGATAGCTTTAGGACTTTCAGAATAAAACCGTGATCCTTTCAGGTGGAGAGGCATAAAAGAGATTAAGTGGACGACACTTTATTTGAATTATTGATGTAATCAGAACACTAGCAGATACACAGCATCATTCTTCCTGGTACTGGACCCAACATGAAATTTTAGCTAGGCTTTGGCTTCTTTTGCTTCCATTAAAAAATGCGAGAAAATCGGCCACTTGTTGTTTACCTTAAAAATGTGAAGTTTCCTAACAGTTCTTAGCATGGCATTAAAAGAGAGAGCTGGGGTGGTTTTACAATTGGGTGCCTGAAGCACTGCCCATGCACTATTCATGTTTTCAGCTCAACTCTGTGTTTGTCATCAACACCTGGGACTTGAAGATCATTAGACTCTAGACACTTATATCCAACCCTGCATTTAAGATGGAGATGGCTTCATTAAGTCAGAAGGCAGAATTCTATTAGACTCCATAGCTTAACCTTAGAGTGCTAATGCAGTCTTTTTCTCCTTCTAATTTTGCAGACTGAAAAGGAGCTTCCTGTGGCTCCCTGATCCTGCCAATACCCCAAGCCCAATTCCCAGACTCCCCTCATCACGGGCAGATATCATTTCAACAGATGTCAGCAACAGCTAAAGTGCACTAAGGCCTGTTTGTTAAACTCCCAAAAGAGGAGGTGGATTGAAGAAATTCAGCCAGTAATTAAACCACGTACTTCTTCTAAAGCTGCCTCTACCCCCTCTTCCCTGCATAATCTCTCTGCCTCGCATCAAATCATTTAGGCACTTATTGGCTACAATCAATACAATCTGATATACATTAATGTTGTCCCTGAGAGACGTTCGGGGAAGGGGTGGTATTGCTTCACAAGCATTTTGGAGTGTTCATGCAAGCATACTATCAAATGTAGCAATACAGTTTCCATGCTCCAGGCTGACAGATTTATGGTCTCCCCTGCCCCATGCCCATGGAGCTGGGCTGCTGCCAAACACATGCAAATTGGATTGCAGTGAGAAACATTAAATATATTACCTAATGCACACAAATGCTAACTAGTGCAAATCATAGTGAAGAAGTGGCTCGGCTGAGTGGAATTTTAACAATTAAACTCAAGTCTCTCCATATGTTCCAGCACCACTCGTGCCTCGCTACGTAGAATAAAATTACAAAGGGGAAAAGACCTTTAACCAGGTTTCCTGATCACAGATTCCGTTTCTTCCATGCAACAGGATGGCTTCCCCCACCTCCCCTCCCCACTTTGACGGATCCCTCAGCCAGCAATGCATTTAGAATATGCTCTACAAATCCTGAACCCAAGCAAATGAATTTATTATGGAAAAGAGCTAAATGAAGATTTGCCCTATTTGTTAGTTTTTAATATTACTGATGTGTTATCTTTTTTAAGAGGTCCTGATTCTCAGAAGCCTCATTTGAACGACAAATGTGACTCCCAGGAAGGTGTGTGCAGGGTCCCCTCTACAGTAGGAACAAGTCCTTGCACAGCTATCGATATCGTTCAGCCTCAGATGATTTTATTCGACAAGTGAGGCAAAGAAAAGAAAGCCAGTGTTACAGTTCAGTCCATCTATGGATCCTACATAGAACCAGAGATGAATGCAGTAGACTAACAAAAGAAATTAGGGAATGACTGTGAGGACCGGGCTCCTGCTGCGAAATTAAAATCTATCAGAAATTCAGACAAGAACTATTCCCAGGGTCGGGCTCCTGGCTTCATGTTAAAAGCAAAGAAGTAATTGGGAAGAAGGATTCTGCATTCTGCAATGAAATCCATTATAATTTCTCACAAATGACACCCTGCTTGGACAATGGGCATGGAATATGATGAAATACCACAAATCTTTTATTTATTTATTTTTTGGAAAGGGAAGGAATCAGGCTTTCTGGGCCATGGCCATTAGTCACGGCATGATACACAAAGAATTCTAGACACAAGCGACCTTGGGAAGATCATGGGACCTCTTGGACTCATGCCATCTTTTCTGTAAAATCATTAGCTGATTTCTGAAGCCCTTTGCGACTCTTAACAGAATATGGCTGAAGTTGTGTAACGTTTATCCTTATCTTCCTTTTTACCTAGTTTTTAAGTCCTTTATGCGCATTTAACACCACAGAGAAATACCATGGCTACTGAGGAACCCAAGCTGACCTTGGAAGGGATGAACAAGATACATAAAAAATTGCTACGCTGGATGCAGTAGCTTACGTCTGTAATCCCAGCACTTTGGGAGTGCAAGGCGGGTGGATCACTTGAGATCAAGAGTTCGAGACCATCTTGGCCAACATAGTGAAACCTCATCTCTACTAAAAATACAAAAATTAGCTGGGCATGGTGGTGGGCACCTGTAGTACCAGCTACTAGGGAAGCTGAGGCAGGAGAATCGGTTGAACCCAGGAGGCAGAGGCTTCAGTGAGCCGAGATTTCACCAGCAAATCCCTTGATCCAGGAGGCAGTGGCCGTAGTAAGCCGAGATTCCACCACTGCACTCCAGCCTGGGCAACAGAGTGAGACTCCATCTCCAAAAAGAAAAAAATTGCTTTTCCATGAGCTTGGTTCTGCTTCCCACACAGAGTGGAAAGGAAGAGACAGCTACACCTGTTCTCCTGAAGGAATGGGTGAAACTCTGGCAAAGACAGGCCGTTATTTTTTAGAGGTGGATCACACTCTGACAATTGTTTTCAGGTTGTACTTTTCCTAGTACCAGCTTCTGAAACACAGGGAGTCCTGTTAACAATACAGGGTCTGGGACACCCCCACTACCCTACTGACTGAATGGGAAACTGGGTGGGTGGGCTCTAAGAAATTGAATTTGAAACAAAACTCTGAAGTGATTCCCATGCACATTAACATTTAAGAAGTGGGCCGGGCGTGGTGGGTCATGCCTGTAATCCTAGTACTTCGGAAGGCCTAGGGAGGCAGATTACCTGGGGCTCAGGAGTTCAAGACCAGCCTGGGCAACATGGTGAAACCCTATCTCTACCAAAACTACAATAGTCAGCCAGGTACAGCGACATAGCTCTGTGGTCCCAGCTACTTGGACAGCTGAGGTGGGAGGATGGCTTGTGCCTGGGAGGTGGAGGTTGCAGTGAGCTGAGATTGCACCACCGTACTCCAGCCTGGGTGACAGAGTGAGACCCTATCTCAAAACTACAACAAGAAGAAAAACCATTTGAGAAGTTGATCATAATAATCACAAGCGGAGCTAATTTTTCAAAAAGAGTTATCTATGTATTTGTGCTAATCACCATGTCAGTTCCCCTATGGGATATGAGCTTCCTGAGGCCCAAATGGAATGTTGCTTGTTAATATCTCCCAGGCATCCTGTACATACAGATGTATTAGCTGAAATGGAGACATGCAGAAATAGCCAACCTGTGTTTTGAGACAAGGTCTCACTCTATTGCCCAGCTGGAATGCCGTGGCGTGGTCTCAACTCACTGCAACCTCCACCTCCCAGGCTCAAGTAATTCTCCTGCCTCATCCTGTAGCTGGAACTATAGGTACAGGCCACTGTGTCCGGCCTTTTTTTTTTTTTTTTTTTTTTTTGTAGACAGAGTTTCATTATGCTGCCTAGGCTGGTCTCCAACTCCTGGGCTCAAGTGGTCCACTCACCTTGGCCTCCCAAAGTACTGGAATTACAGGTGCGAGCCACCACGCCTGGCCACAAATAGTCAACTGTAATGTAGTGAATTAGAGTATCTAGACACAGAGCTTTAAAATACACAATCAGTGAACAATGTGGTGGTTCTCGTTCACAATAAATCGTGAGAGCAACTCTTCTATCATAAAAAATGAGAGCCTTATTTTATCTTAAAAAATTAACAACTAGATATGGCATGGTTTTCTGTTATCAACGCTAATTGATGTATATTAGTTTCCTGAACCTTGACAAGCAGCTTGGACTGGAACTATCTTGAGATGGACATGGAAGATCATGGAATACCAGTAAGCTTAAGAAACTTGTCCAAGCTCACATTCACAACTATTAGGTCAGTGCAAAAGTGATCATGGTTTTTGCCTTTGAAAGTAATGAGAAAAAGCGCAATTCCTTTTGCACCAAGGTAATATATGTTACTTTTGCTTGGTGAACTTGGATACATTTTATGGGACACAGTATCATATTTCTATGTGAATACTAACAGAATTTTTGTTTTTGAGATGACGTTTCTTTCTTGTGGCCCAGGAGGGAATGCAATGGCGTGATCACGATTCACTGCAAACTCTGCCTCCCAGGTTCAAGGGATTCTCCTGCCTCCATCTCCTGAACAGCTGGGATTACAGGCATGTGCCACCACGCCCGGCTAATTTTTGCACTTTTAGTAGAGACACGGTTTCACCATGTTGGCCAGGCTGGTCTTGAACTCGTGACCTCAGATAACCCACCCGCCTCAGCCTCTGAAAGTACTGGGATTACAGCCATGACCTACCACTGTCAGAATGTTTAAAATGTGAAGCAAAGAAATCCAAAATTGAGAGTTGCCATTCCATTCATTGATTCAACAAATATTTACTGAATCCCTACTGTGTGTTGGGCACGTTTACTAGTTGTTGCTGACATATGTACAGATAAAAATAAACAGTATCTGTCCTCTTGAAGATTATATTCTAATACAGGGAAACTAAATCAGATTTCATGTACTATGCAGACATTTTCTCAGTTTAGTTTGTTTTGTTTTTTTTAGACAGAGTCTTGCTCCTGTCACCCAGGCTGGAGTACTGTGGTGCTATCTCAGCTCACTGCAACCTCTGCCTCCTGAGTTCAAGCAATTCTCCTGCCTCAGCCTCCCAAGTAGCTGGGATTATAGGGCGCCCACCACCAGGCCCAGCTAATGTTTGTATTTTTAGTAGATACGGAATTTCACCAAATTCCTGACCCCAGGTGATCCACCTGCCTCAGCCTCCCAAAGTGCTGGAATTACAGGTGTGAGCCACTGCACCTGGTCCCTTTCAGGGACTTCCATTTCATTTCCATCAACATCTCTGTTGCAAGTAGGATCTGTCCCTTCATTTCTTTATTCTCCAGTCTGCAGAGATAACTTCTGTACACCTCTTAAATGGCTGCATTCTCCACAGCTGTACCTGCTTCTATTCTTATACTTTATATCCATCCCCGGTACTATGTATAAATTGATGGGCAACTAAGAAATCAGTTTATCTAAGGATTGCTATATAATAATCACAGAGGATGATGTTAACTTACAGGTACCAATATGTGGGGGAAAAAAGTCCTACTTGCACTGTTAAATGATAAGAACAAACTGTAATTCATTATACACTACATGATGCTGTTTAATAAAATGTCCTTCAAAAGACAGACTGATACAGATAAAGAGAAGCATATATAATTGTAAATGTATCTTCACAAATTATCCAGATCCATACTGCCCAACAGAAACATAATGCAAGCAATATATGCAATTAAAATTTTTCTAATAGCCACATTTTAAAAGGGAAAAAGAGGCCAAGCACAGTGGCTCACACCTGTAATCCTAGCACTTTGGAAGGCTGAGGCAGGCAGATCACTTGAGGTCAAGAGTTTGAGACCAGCCTGGCCAACATGGCGAAATCCAGTCTCTACTAAAAATACCCAAAAACCCTCGCACGGTGGCTCACGCCTATAATCCCAGCACTTTGGGAGTCCAAGGAGGGTGGATCACCTGAGGTGAGGAGTTCAAGAGTAGCCTGATCAACATGGGAAAGCCTGTCTGTACTAAAAATACAAAAATTATCTGGGTGCCTGTAATCCCAGATCCTTGGGAGGTTAAGGCAGGGAGAATCGCTTGAATCCAGGAGGTGGAGGATTCAGTGGGCCGAGATCGCGCCATTGTACTCCAGCCTGGGCAATAAGCAAGACTCCATCTTAAAAAAAAAAAAAAAAAAAATTAGCTAGGTGTGATGGCATGCACCTGTAATCCCAGCTACTCAGGAGGCTGAGGCGGACACAAAGGTTGTAATGAGCCAAGACTGCACTACTGCACTACTGCACTCCAGCCTAGGGGCCAGGGCAAGACTCATTCCCAAATACATAAAATAAAATAAAATAAAATAAAATAAAAGGAAAAGAAAAAAAAACACAGATAAGACTAATTTTAACAATATATTTAGCCCAATATGTCATAACAAGCAATCGACTTGTTAAAAATTCTCAATGAGCTATTTAACACACTTTTATGTACTAAGTCTTTGAAATCCAGTGTATATCTTAACTCACTCAATAACCATAAGTAAACAGTAGTTACCAGAGTGGACAGTAAGATTATAGAACATTTTCATTATCACAAGAAACTCCAATAGACTACACTGGTCTATAGGGCTTTGGTGAGAGGAGAAAGTCCTGCCTAGAAGAAACCAGCAGGAAAATGCAAATTTGTTTCCCAAAATTTAGGGGGAGATTTACCGTTCGGACACTTTTAAATCTTTGGGGGGTTTCTCTTTGAAATTTGTTTTCTTTTTTATGTATTCCTACGTTCTCACTGCTCTCTGGATCCACATTTCATTCTCGGTTTTACCATTTACTGGCTGTGTAATTTGGGGTAATAGCCTTTCCATCTGTAATTTTTTTTTTTTCCAGAAACAACCATGGTGAGGACTAAATAAGATTATGCAAGGAAAGAGTGCCTAGCTGGCACTTAGTAAACTCAAGTTTCCTGTGGGATCTCATTCCAACCTTCATACTCATTTCAATTCTGACCCGAATAGGGATAAAATGTGGCTGCTTTGAGATGCCCTCCCAATAAACCTGCATTTCTATATTTCTTCTGTCATTCCACAGACCAGTCACCCCCAGCAGCCTTACAATGTTCGTTCTTATTCTCCTCCCCTCTGCACTAAAGAAGTGAGAGGCACTAAACAGGTGAATAAACTGTGGTCATGTATTTGGATGAGTTTGTATTTCCAAGTTCACATTTCCAGATTGTGAACTGGAGGTCAGTGGAGTCCCCAGTCACGAGCTGTATTTCAACGCAATGGAAATTCCATCTATGAATGAGATTGTGGCTATGTCTGTGCACCTGTGCCCACCTATGCTTATGTACAGATGTGCCCATTTATATGAGTATCTTTGCAATGTGTGGTGTGTGCTTGTGTGTGTGTGTGTCTTAAAAGTTTTCTGTTGCTGTCCTGAGATAAGCCTAGTGGCTGGGGAAATAACCTGGGCCTGGAATCAGAAACCATGGTAGTGATGAGATCTTAGGCAAACTACTCATTCTCTCTTGTTCTCTACTCACTTCCTCCTCTGAAAACTTAGGGGACTGAAACAGACGATCCTAAGATTCCGTCCAGCATGAATATTCCATGATTCAATAAATCTGTGCATAACCGGGGCCAAGGTTTTCATTCTTGTTATCATGGGTAATCAAGACTTGGCAAAACACTTCAGTCCTCTATCAAAATGCTGCTGTCTTACTGAGCTCCCATTATTAGGCCACACTACACCCACACAAGACGTTGATAAATGGAAGTTGCTAATAGATCGCTTGGATGATGCCCAGGAAGAGGGCAGGCTCTCCACAAGGCCTCATTTGCAAGTTACATTCCACTCAGAATTGACTCACCAACCAACCCTGGCAAACATAATAAATGGCATTTGAAAGCATGGGGAGGAAATGCAGGTGGGGTGGGCAGGCGTAAGGAATACAGGGGGGTAGGGTGGGCAGGTGAGGAAGGGGTGGATTAGATAACTTTTCAGGTCCCTATGCATCTCGAGATTCTAGGATTCTGCTAAGATGAGATTTATTATAATAAATCATCAACCAAGACAAGTGAAACATACAGGCACCTGCCCTACAGCGCGTTCAGTTATTTTCTTAAAGGCAAGTGGAGGAGGCAACAGGCATCCAGACGACCTTTTTTCTTGTCAGGAAAACATATCCCCCAAGAATTTGCAAAAAAGAGAGAAGGAGAGGGAGAGGAAAGGAAGGAAAACAGGGAGAGAGAGGATGAGCAAACACAATAACAAATTCTTAATATTAAAAACTGGTGATTCTGGGACAGGCCCAGTGACTCTTGCCTGCAATTCCAGCACTTTGGGAAGTCAAGGCAGGTAGATCAGTTGAGCCCAGCAGTTCCAGACCAGCCTGGGGCTAGACATGGTGGCTCATTCCTGTAATATCAGCACTTTGGGAGGCCGAGGAAGGGGGGTCACTTGAGGTAAGGAATTCGAGACCAGCCTGGCCAACATGGTAAAACCCCATCTCTACTAAAAACAGAAAAATTAGCCAGGCATGGTGGCAGACACCTGTAATCCCAGCTATTTGGGAGGCTGAGGCATGAGAATCGCTTGAACCCGGGAGGCAAAGGTTGCAATGAGCCAAGATCATGCCATTGCACTCCAGCCTGGGTGACAGAGCAAGACTCTGTCTCAGATAGATATAGATAGATAGATAGATAGATAGATAGATAGATAGATAGATAAACAAACAAACATAGGTGATTCAGGTAGAAGTATATGAGGGTTATTCTACCAGTCTTACATTTTCCCACATGTTTAGAATTTTCAAAAGTTGAAAAAATGTTGCACATTTTCAAAAAGACACAAGAAATTTAAAAATCGGAGATAAGCAGATTCTCTAAAGTGAGTTTCTGCAAGACATTTTATGAAAAAAAAAATTTCTTTGGTCCAGTAAGTTTGGAAAGTACCTTATTCTATATCACTCCATGGAGATTTACAATTCACACTCGTTTGCAAATTAAACATACAGAGAAGTCCTGAAAAAAAAAAAAAAGTCTCTCTTTTTTTTATTGTTTTGAGATGAACTCACGCTCTGTGGCCCAGGCCAGAGTGCAGTAGCATGAACTCAGCTCACTGCAACCTCTGCCTTCCCGGTTCAAGCAATTCTTGTGCCTCAGCCTCCTAAGTAGCTGGGATTACAGGCACCTGCCACCATGCCTGGCTAACTTTTTGTATTTTTTGTAGAGACGGGGTTTTGCCACATTGGTCAGACTGTTCTCTTACTCCTGACCTCAAATGATCTGCCCACATTGGCCTCCCAAAGTGCTGGGATTATAGATGTGAGCCACTGCTCCCAGCCCTATCTAATCTTTTTGACTCAGTATTTCCCACACGTAGTGTTCTTGAGTTAATTAATTTTTTATGAGATGGGAACTAGCTATGTTGCCCAGGCTAGACTGAGAATACATGGGCTGAAGTGGCCTTCCTGCCTAATTCTCCTGAGTCACCTTGTCCAGCCATACCTATTTATAAGATCATGTATCTTTTGTGTATGCATGTGTGAAGCTTAAGTTAACCGATCATAAAATTAATCTTTCAAAATTAATTGAAAGATGTATAAAAACATAGGTTATATTCCCTACCAATATGTGGCATGCAGCCCAGAAAAGACAAGAGGCCAGAGAAAAAAAATCTATCTATGATTAAAACAGAATCTGATCAAATTTTAAACCATACTATGCTACAGAAAGGCAGAGAAAAGAAGAGGAGAGGGGAGGAGAGGGGAAGGAAGGAGAGAGGAGGAGAGGGGAAGGAAGGAGAGAGGAGGAGAGGGGAAGGAAGGAGAGGGGAGGAGAGAGGAGGAGAGGGGAAGGGAGGAGAGAGGAGGAGAGGGGAAGGAAGGAGAGAGGAGGAGAGGGGAAGGAAGGAGAGAGGAGGAGAGGGGAAGGAAGGAGAGAGGAGGAGAGGGGAAGGAAGGAGAGAGGAGGAGAGGGGAAGGAAGGAGAGAGGAGGAGAGGGGAAGGAAGGAGAGAGGAGGAGAGGGGAAGGAAGGAGAGAGGAGGAGAGGGGAAGGAAGGAGAGAGGAGGAGAGGGGAAGGAAGGAGAGAGGAGGAGAGGGGAAGGAAGGAGAGAGGAGGAGAGGGGAAGGAAGGAGAGAGGAGGAGAGGGGAAGGAAGGAGAGAGGAGGAGAGGGGAAGGAAGGAGAGAGGAGGAGAGGGGAAGGAAGGAGAGAGGAGGAGAGGGGAAGGAAGGAGAGAGGAGGAGAGGGGAAGGAAGGAGAGAGGAGGAGAGGGGAAGGAAGGAGAGAGGAGGAGAGGGGAAGGAAGGAGAGAGGAGGAGAGGGGAAGGAAGGAGAGAGGAGGAGAGGGGAAGGAAGGAGAGAGGAGGAGAGGGGAAGGAAGGAGAGAGGAGGAGAGGGGAAGGAAGGAGAGAGGAGGAGAGGGGAAGGAAGGAGAGAGGAGGAGAGGGGAAGGAAGGAGAGAGGAGGAGAGGGGAAGGGAGGAGAGAGGAGGAGAGGGGAAGGGAGGAGAGAGGAGGAGAGGGGAAGGGAGGAGAGAGGAGGAGAGGGGAAGGAAGGAGAGAGGAGGAGAGGGGAAGGAAGGAGAGAGGAGGAGAGGGGAAGGAAGGAGAGAGGAGGAGAGGGGAAGGAAGGAGAGAGGAGGAGAGGGGAAGGAAGGAGAGGGGAGGAGAGAGGAGGAGAGGGGAAGGAAGGAGAGGGGAGGAGAGGGGAAGGGAGGAGAGGGGAAGGAAGGAGGGGGAGGAGAGGGGAAGGGAGGACAGGGGAAGGGAGGAGAGGGGAAGGGAGGAGAGGGGAAGGGAGGACAGGGGAAGGGAGGAGAGGGGAAAGGAAAGGAGATAATTTGTACCTAGTGGAAGACAGTGGCAATACTTTAACCTAAACAGGTGGTTGCAAAGTTCCAGAGTCTTGAGAAGTGAAATCCAGAGGAACTAACTCATTGGGATCTGGCCAGCAAAGCCAGGATATTTCCTCCTCGGTTTTTCAAGGAGCACTCCCTTCTGATTTTTCACTTTCCTCATAGTAGATTCGTAAGTAAAGGCACCGCCGGGCATGGTGGCTCACACTTGTAATCCCAGCACTTTGGGAGGCTGAGGTAGGTGGATCACCTGAGGTCAGTAGTTCAAGACCAGCCTGACCAACATGGTGAAACCCTGTCTCTGTTAAAAATACAAAAATTAGCCAGGTGTGTTGGCGGGCACCTGTAATCCTAGCTACTCAGGAGGCTGAGGCAGGAGAATCACATGAACCCAGGAGGCAGAGGTTGCAGTGAGCCAAGATCATGCCACTGCACTCCAGCCTGGGCAACAGAGAGAGACTCTATCTCAAAAAAATAAACAAATAATAAAAATAATAAGTAAAGAAGGCATGTGGTAAACTCCTTGGGCAGAGCTAAGATTTTATCCAGCATAAATATGCCATCATTCAGTGAATCCGGAACTCACTGGGATGCTGAGTCATTCTAATTTAGTGACTACTAAAGGAGAGGAGGCTTTAGACTGCAAGTAACAAAGCCTTCCTAACAGTGGCTTCATCCATAGGAATATCTATTGTTTTCCTGATGGTTCCTCTGATTGGAGATAGCTGGAGGCTGGTGAGGATACTCACTAGTGCCACAGGATGTAAAGCTTTGTCATGCATATCCCAGGTGACACTGATACCATCATATTTCACAGATCAAAGGGCTAGTCAAATTTCTCTGCGTCACACCAGTAGTGAAGGAGGATCCAGGATTATTTTTTTTTTTTTTAATGGAGTTTTACTCTTGTTGCCCAGGCTGGAGTGCAATGGCACGATCTCGGCTCCACAACCTCTGCGTCCCGGGTTCAAGCCATTCTCTTGCCTCAGCCTCCCAAGTAGCTGGGATCACAGGCACCTGCCATCATACTCAGCTAATTTTGTATTTTTAGTAGAGATGGGGTTTCTCCATGTTGGTCAGGCTGGTCTTGAACTTCTGACCTCAGGTAATCTGCCTGCTGTGGCTTCACAAAGTGCTGCTATCACAGGGCTGAGTCACCATGCCCGGCCGGATCCAAGACTTTAAACCCAGTAAACAGCACAGACTGTGCTCTTATGACATATTACTTCATGCTAGGAGTCACACACCTTGTCCAAGAGCACTCCCTCCACTTGGCAGCACACCTGGACCTCCCAGCCTGATGTCTTGTCCACGGGGCATCACTGCTATCACTAGGCACAAGTAGTGCATGCATCCTACAGCAGCCACCCAGCCTACATCACAGCACACACACTTCTGAGCAGAGGAGCAGTCCTTCAAGCCTATAGATGCCACACTGTTTCCGCAGGAACCCACAGGCCTTGCCTCTTCTCCCAAGAGATTTATAATTAAGCCTGCGAAAAATTAAGAATTTAATATAAAACTTGCCATGTTGTCAATGCTTTTATGATACTTTAATTTACTAGAAACATGTCCACACCACCCCGGGGAGTGAGTGCAATGCAAAATTGCTTACATTGCTCTTATAAGCTGAAGTAAGCGCTTCCTTTTCATCTTCCATAATCCTATTAAAAAAAAAAAAAAAAAAAGCCAGCAAGTTGGCAGACCAGAAGCAGCAAACAGATAATTATATCACTCTCGATATTCTCCCACCCTGGCTTTTTCAAAGACGTCCCCCCTGCATAATTCTTTACCTTCCTCATAATTTATTTACAGCTAAAGAAGTGATGGACAAAACTTATTGGACAGACAACTGCACATCATTCTAACGAAGTTACTAGTGATTCCAAGTAGCTCTGCAATCACCAACAGGAAAAAGGGGGTGACCGAGTTAGAGGATGAGGACTACTCAAGGAAAAGCTAGAGGCTTGGTGTGCTCTCCCTGCTAGGAAGCTGACAATGGAACAGCTAAGAGTTTGGTATGTGGAAAACTGTAACTCATGTCCTAGCATGGCCACTTTCCAGTAATGTGATGTTAGACAAGTTACCAAAATGCTCGAGCCTCAGTTCTACTTCTTTATCTTTTCTTTTCTTTTTTTGAGACAGAATCGTACTCTGTCATCCAGGCTGCAGTGCAATGGCAAGATCTCGTCTCACAGCAACCTCCGCCTCCTGGGTTCAAGCAATTCTCTCTGCCTCAGCCTCCCAAGTATCTGGGATTATGGAATTATAGACATCTGCCACCACGCCCAGCTAATTTTTGTATTTTTAATAGAGGCAGAGTTTTGCCATGTTGGCCAGACTGTTTTCTAACTCCTGGCCCCAAGTGATCCGCCTGCCTCGGCCTCCCAAAGTGCTGGGATTACAGGTGTGAGCCACTGCGCCCAGTCCATTCCTGAATATTTTCTTCCCACAAATAAATCTGCATTCCTTTGATGATATTGCTCCCTCCAAATTCTGTCCAGGAGAGTCAGAATTTTAGCCGTATTGTGTTTCTTCCTTGAGAAATATCAACATCTTCTGATAATTGGAGTTTTCAAAACCTGTCACCTCAGTTTTATTAAAGCTGTTTTTCAGTACTCGTTTTTGATTCTCATGTCAAATGTTAGCTTGGAAAACATTTTTTCTGCTTGTGGATAACCAGTGTGCCTAGGAATGCAAACACATTCCAGAAGAGTTTCCAAGTAAGAAGACAACTTTTCTGCTTTTATGAATCTATCTTTCTCTGTTTGAAAATGGCAAGTAAGCTCTCATGAAGGAAAAAGAAAAGATTAAAAAATAAAAGAAAGCCGGACGTGGTGGTTCACGCCCGTAATCCCAGCGCTTTGGGAGGGCGAGGCAGGTGGATCACCTGAGGTCGGGAGTTCAAGTCCAGCCTGACCAACATGGAGAAACCCTGTCTCCACTAAAACTACAAAATTAGCCAGGTGTGGTGGCACATGCCTGTAATCCCAGCTACTCTCGAGGCTGAGGCAGGAGAATCGCTTGAACCCGGGAGGCAGAGGTTGCAGTGAGCCCAGATTGCACCATTGCACTCCTGCCTGGGCAACAAGAGCAAAACTCCATATCAAAAAAAAAAAAAAAAAAAAAAAAAGAAAAAATTGTTACATGTTAGTCCTCACCTGGAACAAAAAACTAATAGGTAATATTAAATGGAAGGACTATTGTTGATATCATAAATGCACACTCACACCTGACACAGCACATTTATATAGGAAATAAAAATTCGCAGTAACTTTTCAAGTTATTTCAGCTAGAATTGCTTTTGGATGCAAATAAAAGAAATTGTAATGCAGAGACTTAATTGAAGAGTGATTAACGTTCTCACGTGACATACTTCCAGCCTGTGCTGTCACTGTTCTGCTACACTCTAACATAAGGGTTAAGGTCCCACACGGTTATGTATCCAGTTCTGTAGCCCCGCCGTTAACACTATAATGACACCATTAAGGCTGGGAAGGAGAAACAGTGTCAGAACGTACCCATTCCATCAGGAAAATGAAAGCTTCCCCAAAGACCTCTCAGAAACTGGCAGTTCTATCTCTTTGACAAGATCTTACCCTGTGGCCACACCTAGATGCCCAGGAGGCTCAAAGCAAACACGTCACAGAGTCCATCAGCAGCCTGAGTGCACCTGGCATTTTTTTAGGCAGGAGAAAAGGGTGAAGATACCCACTGAGATAATTTTGCATTTCTAGAAAGTCTTCATCCACTGCTTAGGAGGAATTATCAGAGCCTTCAATATTTGTAAGCATAATAATGCCTCACATGTTTACTTATTTAAATTCTCTAGAAACATGACTTATTTCTGCAACCCAAGGGAAAGTTCTGGGCTCCCTAAACTGTGATTGAAAGAGTCACAGCCCGGTACTGTGCTGCAATCCTGCTATCTCTTCTTTTGTGAAAGCATTTCTGTATCCGATTGAAAGTATTGATTTTAATTAACTACAACATACAGCCCCTCAATCAATAGAAAGGTACTGGGGGAAGAACAGAAGGTGTAAATCACTGTAATTTCTTCTGTTCAAAGGACTTTCTTCAACTTTCATTTAGTGGGTCTAGCACACATGGAAATTACTCAGGTTCAACCAATGTTTTCATAATTACACTAATAGCTAATAGCTACCCTTGAATGAATGCTATTATATCCTGCGTGTTTAATCAGACAGGACCTCATAGAATCCTCTAAGGTTTTTACTATTTTACTGTATTTTCCTCTTATTCACCTTTTAAAGGGGGGGGGAATACTGAGACTTGGGGATTTAAATAACCTTTTAACTTTCTGAATACTGTCAACACTAGAGCCAACATTTGAATTCAGGTGTGATTCTTGGTGCAATTTTATCTGAGCCCTTAATCGTCATGTTGAACATACAGATGCTATTTTATACAGATTCTCTCTAGCTTTCACAACAACTTTTGTATTATCTCCTCTCCTCAGATGTTATACTGGATGTCAGAAAGAGTCAACAGTTGGCCGGTCTTAGCACAGGTGGCAGACTGGGGTTCTCCACCAAGATGTGTGTGGTCCCCAGGCCTCTGTGCCCTTCCAATGCACTGTGCAGCATCCAAAAGCCTCCTCAAGGCAAAAATGCAATGAAGCAGCTCTGCGCGAAGGGGAGCGAAGGGATTTCTTACCCGACATAGGCAATATATTGTAGCCGCAGAGCATGAACTCCAGAATCCGGCCACTGGGGTTCAAATCTGGGGTTTGAACCCAAATTTACTCTGAGATTTATCACATCCTGATTACATTCGCAAAACCTTAGCTTCCAAGTCCATAGGAGAGGGACAACAAAATCATCATGAGGTCACTGAAAGGATGACAAGAGAAAATATGTGGAAGGCACCCAACCTGGTAACACCTAGAATATAGAAAAGAGGAAGGGGCTCTACGACTGTATTGAGTTACTTGAACTTCTATGAACCTCAGCTTCCCTTTCTGTAAAATGGAGAGAATAATACAACCTACCTGTAATGAAAATGTAATGAGTCAATATGCAATGAGGGCTTATGTAAGGAGTCAATATGCATCGAGGGCTTATGTAATGAGTCAATATGCATCAAGGGTTTATAACTATTCTTCCAGATATCATGTGCTGTGAGGTAGCTGTCATTGTCCTCATGACATCTATATGAGCAATTATATCTAGTTCTAAAGAACAGCCCAAAATAGAGCACTGGAAAAGAAGAATCCCAATTTCTTGCATAGTACCACAAGAAAGATATTCAGAACATCTATAAAGTGCAAAGCAACACTCTAACGCTAGAAACTTGTTTTTCAAGAAGCATTTTAAACTGCAACAGAGGGCACAGCCAAGGCTGGCTAATTACGTGTACTGCCGTATGCCATGGGGCCCAGGGCATCACGCCCCGCTGTTGTGTTCAGGGCTGGAGTCTGCAAAGTCAGCTGTAATTGACACCCACATGAAGGGGGGGCAGTGGGGGGGGCAGCTTAGAGGGAGGGTGGGGCTTGGAGGACTCGGAAAATAAAGACACAAGAATGCTGACTGTCTTGCAAAGACACACTCAGCCACATTGGGAAAGAAGGTTTGCTTTTAATTTTTTTTTTTTTTTTTTTTTTT
>NW_016807466.1:1104276-1107237 GCF_001698545.2 Rhinopithecus bieti | reverse complement strand
TTTTTTTTTTTTTTTTTTTTTTTTTTCCCCTGGGGAGGCTGGAAGAGGCAGTTTCCTCTTGGGATCTCCCTGGAGAGTTCCCTTAGCTCATGTGTTGCTCTCAGACCAGATAGGGAACCAGCTTTTCAACATAATTCAAATAAGCCTCGGGTGCCTGCAATCCACCCTATGGGATAAGATGACTTTCTTTTTTTTTTTTTTTTTTTAGATGGAGTCTCGCTCTGTTGCCCAGGCTGGAGTGCAGTGGCATGATCTCGGCTCACTGCAAGCTCTGCCTCCCGGGTTCACACCATTCTCTTGCCTCAGCCTCCCAAGTAGCTGGGGCTACAGGCGCCCGCTACCATGCCTAGCTAATTTTTTGTATTTTTAGTAGAGACAGGGTTTCACCGGGTTAGGCAGGATGGTCTACGATCTCCTGACCTCATGATCAGCCTGTCTCGGCCTCCCAAAGTGCTGGGATTATAGGCGTGAGCCACCGCACCCGGGACTTTCTTTTTCTTTCTTTTCTTCAAAGACATGACCTTTATTCAGCATTCTTCCACCCACAATTTCAATTCATTTCAATCAGTATTCACCAAGTGCTAATATGCCTGGCACTGAGTTAGTGCCACAGCTAAAGAGATGATCAGCCAGGGCCCTGCCATTGAGAAGCTTAGAGTCCACAGGAATCCATCTGTCCTGAGTTAGGAACCACAGGCGTGTGTCAAACTGTCAGAGGCCTTCGAACCAGAGCGACTCCATTTTGAGTGAGGGCTGGAAAATGGGGCTGGGACTTGCTGGGCTGCATTCTCAGGAAGTCAGGCACTTGTGGCCTCTAGATGTATATGGTTAAGGGAACAAGTAAATAATGTTTGCTAAACAGAACGAGACTTGGGAGTCTCCAGATATCCTGGTATCTGGAGAACAAAGGCATTCTTTGCTTTAAAGATCGTAATATCGATTCTTGCACAACACAGTAATTAAGAAAATTAAGAGTTTATCACAAACCCTGTAGCAGAGCACATCTCCCCAAGATCTTTTTTTAAACATATATATGATAAAATATATGAGATACATATAAAATATCTATGATATATGATATGTATATTATATATACACACATATATATGTAAGCATTGTACCTAGGGTGGATATGTTCTTCCTCTTACTTTCAGGAACGCCCTACTCTGTCTACGGAGTAGTTGTTTTTTCAGCACTTGACTTTCCTAATAAACTTGCTTTCACTCTGCACCGCGGACTCACCCCGAATTCTTTCTTGCGCGAGATCCAAAATCCCTTCTTGGGGTCTAAATCGGGACCCCTTTCCTTTAACAAAACCACTAGCCATAGATGTATAAAACATGCTTGCCTCCGGAAACTGGATTCTGAAAATAATACGTGCTTTATGTATTCATGGACAGGACTTGTGGAACAAGGATAGAGGAGAGAGTTAGGGTGTGGCCTCTAAAGTCACAATGCCTGTGTTCAAATTCCTGCTGTCAGTACAGCTCAGTTTCTTAACTGCCCTGTGCCTCAGTTTCCCCTGTGTAATAATAATTACAATTCTCATATAAGAACTCTTGAGATAACTCCTGTAGAAATCATAGAAAAGCAAGCATTAGTCAATTAGTTTTTTCTTTATTTGTTTTTGTTTTTTTTTCCTTTTTGAGATGGAGTCTCACTCTGTCACCCAGGCTGAAGTGCAGTGGCACAATCTCGCCTCACTGCAACCTCCACCTCCTGGGTTCAAGCAATTCACTTCCCTCAGCCTCCCGAATAGCTGGGATTACAGGCGCCTGCCACCATGCCTGGCTAATTTTGTATTTTTAGTAGAGACGGGGTTTCACCATGTTGGCCAGGATGATCTCGAACTCCTGACCTCAAGTGATCACCCACCTCAGCCTCCCAAAGGGCTGGGATTACAGGTGTGTGCCACCACATCCAGCTAGTTTTATTTTTATTACTATTATTACCATTACTATTACCTTTATTCACTCAGGAAGCTCCTAATTACCCACAAAGTACACTTTAGGGGTCATACGAGTAGAAAACTTTCAGCCTAGCAGCATATGCACAGTGCTAATCATAAACCGATGTTATAAGGGAAGAGATTTATGAAGTTGGGCTGAAATTCTGATCATGTGGCTCAGTCTTTTCATCTCTCAAGTGGGAAACCCACACCTGATCAATCTTCTCCCAGGTGCTATCAATATATAGGCACTTGTGACCGGGTGTGGCGGCTCATGCCTGTAATCCTGGCACTTTGGGAGGCCAAGGCAGGTAGATCACTTGAGGTCAGGAGTTTGAGACCACCCTGGCAAGACGTTGAAACCCTGTCTCCACTAAAAAATACAAAAATTAGCTGGACGTGGTGGTGCATGCCTGTGATCCCAGCTGCTTGGGAGGCTGAGGCAGCAGAATTGCTTGAACCCAGGAGGTGCAGGTTGCAGTGAGCTGAGATTGTGCCATTGCACTCCAGACTGGGTGACAGAATGAGACCCTGTCTCAAAAAAAAAGAAAAAAAAAAAAAGACATGATTTCGTCTTTGTTGATTATTTTGGAGTCCTCTTAAATTCTGTGCATCCGGCAGAAGCTTCACTCTCTTTACCTCAGTGCCACTACAGGAACCCACAGAGCTAGTCCTGGACCTGCACAGAGTGAAACACCTTCCTCTGCTCTCTGACTCCTGAGGTGTCGAGGTTTTCCTGTCCTCCTTACTCTGCTGTGTATTTTTATATAATTGGGTCAAAAGAAAAAGTATTACCGTGTGAACACATCTGGCTCCACCTTTTCTTCCAGAATTAGAAGCAGAAACAGAGGAAGATTATTTTACAACGATTCTTTTAAAAAACTATTTTTGCGGTGAGCCGAGATAGCGCCACTGCACTCCAACCTGGGAAACGAGAGCAAAACTCCGTCTCAAAAAAAAAAAAAAAAAATTTTTTAAAAAGAAGAAGGGGAGGAAAAAATTTTTTTTTTTTT